>NC_043003.1:21022036-21108473 GCF_006345805.1 Octopus sinensis
CACATACATATATATACGATGAGCTTCTTTCAGTTTCTGTCTATCAAATCCACTCACAAGGCTTTGGTTGGCCTGAGGCTATAGTAGAGGACACTTGCCCAAGGTGCTATGCAGTGAAACTGAACCCGGAACCATGTGGTTCATAAGCAAGCTACTTACCACACAGCAACTCCTATGCCTATATTTAAGAGATGAGGAATTATGTACATTATTTACATTATTTACATAATGGTGTAGTGGTTAAGAGTTTGGGCTACTAACACCAAAATTCCAAGTTCAATTCCAGGCAGTGACCTGAATAATAATAGTAGTAGTAGTAGTAGTAGTAGTAGTAGTAATTATTAATAATAATAATAATAACATCGAAAAATACCTTAGGAATGAGAACCCATGTTCAAAATTTCCCCAAGACACTTGTTGAAGATGAGGACAACGGTGGTTCCAGTTGATCCGATCAATGGAATAGTGTGCTTGTGAAATTAGCATGCAAGTGGCTGAGTACTCTACTCCACTGACACATGTACCCTTAGTGTAGTTCTCAGGTAGATTCAGTGTGTGACACAGAATGTAAAATGGCTGGTCCTTTGAAATATAAGTACTACTCAGTTTTGTCAGCTGAGTAGACTGGAAACTAAGGCTGATGTTATTTATTAACTACTGTCCACAAAATTGCTGGCCTTGTGCAAAAATTTGAAACCAATATTATCATTATTATTATTGTTATTGTTATTGTTATTACTATTATTATTATAATCATTATTATTATTATTATTATTATTATTATTATTTTTATTATTATTAAGATGCAAGTTTACAGAATCATTAGCCTACCAGGAAAAATGCTTAGCAGCATTTTGTCTGTCGTCATGTTTTGAGTTCAAATTACGCCAAGGTTGGCTTTGCCTTTCATATTTTCAGGATCGATAAAATAAGTACCAGTTGCGTACTGGGGTTGATGTGATATACTTACTCTTTTCCCTCCAAATTTCAGGCCTTGTGCCTATAGTAGAAAGGATTGTTATTATTATTATTATTATTATTATTATTATTATTATTATTATTATTATTATTATTAAGGCAGCGAGCTGGCAGCACTGTTAGCATGCCAGGCAAAATGGTTAGCAGCATTTTGTCTGTCTTAACGTTCTGAGTTCAAATTCTGCTG
Organism: Octopus sinensis; assembly: GCF_006345805.1. Taxonomy (NCBI): domain Eukaryota; kingdom Metazoa; phylum Mollusca; class Cephalopoda; order Octopoda; family Octopodidae; genus Octopus; species Octopus sinensis. Next base: position 21,023,202 of record NC_043003.1, read on the forward strand.
AGGTCAACATTGCCTTTCATCCTTTCAGGGTTGATAAAATAATAACCAGTTGAGCACTGGGGCCAATGTTATCAAAATTGCTGACCTTGTGCAAAAATTTGAAACTATTATTATTATCCGTGGCCGTTTACAGCCTAGCCCAGCCCCCGTGCCGGTGGCACGTAAAAAGCACCATCCAACCGTGGCCATTTGCCAGCCCTGTCTGGCACGTGAAAAGCACCCACTACACTCACGGAGTGGTTGGCGTTAGGAAGGGCATCCAGCCGTAGAAATCTTGCCAGATCAGTCTGGGCCTGGTGCAGCCTTCTGGCCTCCCAGACCCCAGTTGAACCGTCCAACCCATGCTAGCATGGAAAGCAGACGCTAAATGATGATGATGATGATGATGATTAAGGCACAAGCTAGCAGAATTGTTAGCATGCTGGACAAAATGCTTAGCAGCATTTCGTTTGTCTTTCTTTTGAGTTCAAATTCCACCAAGGTTGACTTTGCCTTTCATACTTTCAGTGTTGATAAAATAAGTACCAGTTGAGTACTGGGGTTAATGTGATTGACTTACTCTTTTCCCTCCAAATTTCAGGCTTTGTGCCCATAGTAGAAAGGATTATATAGCTTTTGAAGGATGCTACCCAACAAGCTAGGGAATGCCAGTCTGCCACAGGGTTACTCATTTACTGGAGCAACATAAAATGAAATGAGAGGTATATTTGCCATCTCAATATGGCTAACCACTAAGGGTGGGTGTTACTGTAGCTTGTAGCCCCAGGAGAACATCGTCTCCAGCTGGCTTTAGGCACACTTTCTGTGCCCTTAAGGTATTTGCAAAGGAGGTCATCAGGGAAGGATGAACTCTCTTTGCAAATACCTTAAGGGCACAGAAAGTGTGCCTAAAGCCAGCTGGAGACGATGTTCTCCTGGGGCTACAAGCTACAATAACACCCACCCTTAGTGGTTAGCCATATTGAGATGGCAAATATACCTCCCACTGTCATGCAGTTACTGTTTATACCTCGTTCAGAGATTTATTGATAAAATGAAATGTTTTACTCAAAAAATACAACTAACAAGCCAGTCTGGGAATTGAAACCATGCTCTTGCCATAGTGAGTGCAACACTCTGACCACTAGGCCATATGCCTTCACACATTATGCAATAGTTATGTGAGTATATCAGATTTCATTCAACAAGGCAGTAGCTGTCCCAGCAGATAACACTTGCTCAAGATGCCACATGATAGAATTGAACCAGGAACCATGAGGTTTCAAGGCAAACTTCTGTCAAGTGTAATGTTTATTTATTCACATTGTTTTGAATTGGTCTCACATTATCTTGTAGCTTTCAGATTTCAGTGATGTGATGGCTTATTTTAAGAATGACATTGTAAAGTAGGTGTGATTGGCCAGTTCTGGTCATTTTGAACATAAACCATGTGACATATTTTAGCCGTTTAAACACTATAGGGTTAAGCACATGATTATGCATCCATATTCAAAGCTTTTCCTAATTTTCTACTTTATATAATGAATTACACTATCTGTGAAGGCACATGGCTCAGTGGTTAGAGTGTAGAGCTTACGATTGTGAGGTTGTGAGTTCAATTCCCGGACCAGGCTGCATGTTGTGTTCTTGAGCAAGACACTTTATTTCACGTTGCTGCAGTTAACTCAGCTGTAGAAATGAGTTGCGACATCACTGGTGCCAAGCTGTATCGGCCTTTGCCTTTCCCTTGGATAACATCAGTGGTGTGGAGAGGAGAGTCTGGTATTGCATGGGTGAGTGCTAGCCTTCCACAAACAATCTTGCCCTGACTTGTGCCTAGGAGGGTAACTTTCTAGGTCCAATCCCATGGTCACCTCTTTATTCTATCTAACAAAGCAAAAAAACAGTAAAACTGCAGATCACATATTAAGATTATAGTATCATATTTCTGTTAGTTAATAAAAAGATTATACCCGCTTTTACATTACTTTCAGTACAACCTGCATATTTTTCTCCTTCTGTTCCAGAAAATATGAAAACCCAAGTAAGGAGTTGTATTTTCTAAGAAATTCAGAAGGTTTTAAGAAAATTATTTCAACCCTTGTTTATCCTTTTGTAAGTATTATCTTCTTAATCCCAAATATTTTCCTGCCAAATATGTTTTATTTGCTGATGAAGGACTAATGACTGAAATGTCAAGGATGTTTCCTTTCTTTTTAAGGGTAAACTAAAGCAACATTCATTAAAACTTGACCCTCTCATGTTGTCTTCTTTTTGAGTTCATTGTCTAATATAAACATACTTTGTAGAATTCATGTGCATGTGGTGCATATAAGTCATCGATTACATTGCTGATCATGTGACCAAGAGGTCAAATTTTACTAAAACATTTATTTACATTCAGCCATTGTATGCCTCACAGAAATTTCCATGTTGCTAGAAATTCTAGCTCTCTCTCTTATACTGTACATCTAATTCAAGGGTTTAGCTTTGCTGGGCATGAGACATTCTGGCACAGCCGTTTTGGCCTTGCCTATTTGGCCTCGCTAATTTGATGCTGACTTACTTGACAGCAGACGTTTTAATGCTTCATTTGTTATTCTCTCCCTCCCTCTTCCTTTCTCTCTCTCATCCACTCCTCTCTCCTTCCCCTCTCTGTTTATGAGTGTAAGCATATTTCTCTGTATGAGTGTGATGAGAGGAAAAATGCCTATGTTCACTGTGTTGATTTAATATATGGCAATATCCCCCCCTCTTTCTCCTTCTCTCTGTTCCTCTCTTTGTTTTTCTCTTCAACTCTCTTATCTGTATGTGTATGTTTCTGCATACATGTGCATGTGAGTTTGCACATGTGTGTGTGTATGTGTGTGTGTGTGTTGTGTTCAGCACCAAAAATTCCTGTCACCTAAGCAAGACCAGTGTCCCACTCAGCCATACCAAATCACCAGCATCCAAACAGCTGCACCCAGTTGTCTCATTTTGGCCGTGTCACATCATCTCACACTGATTCAGCCTAACAACAGTGTGAAGAGTACACAGTGCACATGTCTGTGGAATACTCAGCCACTAGTATGGTTATTTCATGAGTAAGAATTCATCTGGTTGAGCAAACAACTGAATACTCAAAGGTTCATATTTATTTCTTTATTACCCACTGGGGGATAAACATAGAGGAGACAAACAAGGACATACAAAGGGATTAAGTCAATTACATCAACTCTAGTGCATAACTGGTACTTATTTAATCGACCCCGAAAGGATGAAAAGCAAAGTTGACCTCAGTGGAATTTGAACTCAGAACTCAGAAATAATGCTAAGCATTTTGCCTCGCGTGCTACTACTGAGTATACTTTGAAATTATAGAAAACAATTTCATGTGGCTGTTGTCAGTGTCACATAATTGGCACCTGTGCTGATGGCACATAAAAAGCACCTTTCGAGTGTTGGGCCTCACAGAGGCAATGACAAATGACTGAGACCTTTGGCAATATGCTGTGCTTGTGTAGAAGACTCATCCAGACAAATGAAATGGTAGTCATCATAGGCACTGGTGTCATACAACTGACACCCGTGCCAGTGGCATGCAAAAGCACACATTACACTCTCAGAGTGGTTGGCATTAAGAAGGACATCCAGTCGTAGAAATCACACCAAATCAGACTATAGTCTGGTGCGGCCCCTCAGCTTATCAGCCTTGGTCGCACCGTTCCACCCATACCAGCATGGACAATGGATATTGAATGATGATGGTGATGATGATGAAATAAATAAATAGATAAATAATAACTCAACAAATAAATAAAAGAAAAAAGAAATAAGATGGTTTTTAAATGAAAAATATTTTGCAGTTCTATATTTAAGAGATAAAGAATTATGTACATTATTTACATTATTTACATAATTTACATTTGACGGATATTTGTCCTCATCTTGTTTGTTGTTAACACAACGTTTCAGCTGATATACACTCCAGTCTTCATCAGGTGTCTTGGAGAAATTTCGAACCTGAGTTCTGATTCCTAAGGTATTTTTCAATGTTATTATCATTATTATTATTATTATTATTATTATTATTATTATTATTATTATTATTATTATTATTATTATTCATGTCACTGCCTGGAATCGAACTCGGAACTTTATGTAACAGCAAACAAGATGAGGACAAATATCCGTCAAATGTAAATAATGTAAATAATGCAAAAATATTTTGCTTTCCCATCATTTGTTTGTTCACTTCTTTACTTATGTTAATCCTTCTGTTTTGCCAGGACAAGTTTTCATCTAAAGTCATTAATGCATTAGATGGATGTAGGTGAGTGTAAAACATTTTATCCTGTCTTTGCTTGTTTGTTTCTATATATATATCTTTCTTTCCAGTAAACTCTGCTGCTCTTTACCATACTGTTTACATCATGGAGTCTATACCTTTGTTTATTGTTATACTTTAATCTTTTGCACTACAGTGTTTATGTTGTGATGTTCACACAATAATACGCCCCAGCATGGGCACAGTCTAATGACTTAGACAAGTAAAAGAACAAAAGAATATATATACATACATATGTATGCATATGTATATATATTTGTATGTATATATGTATATATATATATATAGAGAGATAGAGAGATAGATAGATAGATAGATAGATAGATAGATAGATAGATAGATAGATAGATAGATAAAACTTACTTGGAAAAGGATGCATGGCATTTGATCATCATCATCATCATCATCATCGTTTAACGTCCGTTCTCCATGCTAGCATGGGTTGGACGGTTCGACCGGGGATCTGGGAAGCCAGAAGGCTGCACCAGGCTCCAGTCTAATCTGGCAATGTTTCTACAGCTGGATGTCCTTCCTAACGCCAACCACTCCGTGAGTGTAGGGCGCTTTTTACGTGCCACCTGCACAGGTGCCAGGCGAGGCTGACGTGCCACCTGCACAGGTGCCAGGCGAGGCTGGCAATGGCCACGGTCGGATTGGTGTATTTTATGTGCCACCGGCACGGAAGCCAGCCGAGGCGGTGCTGGCATCGGCCATGAGTCGGATAGTACTTTTACGTACCACCAGACCAGGGATCCTGGCTGGTTCAATTCGATTTCGATTTCGATTTCGCTTGCCCCAACATGTCTTCACAAGCAAAGGGGGTTGGCATGGGTGCCTGTCGTACGGTCGGATTGGAGTATTTTACGTGCCACCGGCACGGAAGCCAGTCGAAGCGGCGCTGGCATCGGCCACGAGTCGGATAGTGCTTTTTACGTACCACCAGACCAGGGATCCTGGCTGGTTCAATTCGGTTTCGATTTCGCTTGCCCCAGAGGGGGTTGGCATGGGTGTCTGTCGTCGGATGAGGTTCTATATCGACTTCGCTTGCCTCAACAGGTCTTTGTGTCCAAGGAGGAAAGGCATTCATAAGTGGGCTGGGCTCACTTGTCCTGCCTGGTCTTCTCACGTACAGAATATTTCCAAAGGTCTCGGTCGCTGGTCATTTCCTCAGTGAGGCCTAAAGTTCGAAGGTCGTGCTTCACCACCTCGTCCCAGTTTTCCTGGGTCTACCTCTTCCACGGGTTCCCTCAACTGCTAGGGATTGGCACTTTCTCACACACCTATCTTCATCCATTCTCGCCACATGACCATACCAGCGCAATCGTCTCTCTTGCACACCACAACTGATGCTTCTTAGGTACAACATTTCTCTCAAGGTGCTAACGCTCTGTCGAGTATGTATACTGACATTACACATCCATCGGAGCATACTGGCTTCATTCCCACGAGCTTACGCATGTCCTCGGCAGTCACGGCCCATGTTTCACTGCCATGTAGCATGGCTGTTCGTACACACGCATCATACAGTCTGCCTTTTACTCTGAGCGAGAGGCCTTTAGTCACCAGCAGAGGTAAGAGCTCCCTAAACTTTGCCCAGGCTATTCTTATTCTAGCAGTTACACTTTCAGCGCACCCACCCCCACTACTGACTTGGTCACCTAGATAACGGAAGCTATCAACTACTTCTAGTTTTTCCCCATGGAAAGTGACGGAAGTTGTTTTTCTGCAGATTTTCGGAGGTTAATGCTCCCGAGCATCTGCCACATACCAAAACTATCCTCCCAGTTAGCCTACCTTTGACATTGCTGCACCTCTTATGTGTCCATAGCTTACACTGGGTACATCTTATAGAGTTTCTACCTACACCTTTTCTACAGATCGAGCAGGGCCATCTTCCTGAAGACATTTGTGGATTGTCTACCTTCCTACTTATTAGTACTTTGGTTTTAGCTAGGTTGACTCTAAGCCCCTCGATTCTAAACCCTCCTTCCACACCTGGAACTTCTCCTCCAGTTCTGATAGTGACTCAGCAATAAGAGCAAGGTCGTCAGCGTAGAGGAGCTCCCAGGGTCAGCCTGTCTTGAATTCCTCATATAATAATATAAATAATATATAGATATATGCATATATATATACATATATGTACATACTTACATATATATGTATAGATACATGCATATATGGGTACAGGACATAAAAAAAAACGTTGAACACAATAAAAAATGAAAACATAGAAAATGAACTTTTTTCAAACAACGAAAAAATAAACAGAGAAACGAGACATACAACATAAAGAACATTCCCCTTCATCAGTTGTCCCTGTTTCATCTACTCTGCGTTTCGAAGGCAAGGACAATACGAGACTTCATTGAAACAGTCCTGCACAAAGCAAATTAAATAAAATGGGATTTTTTATGGAGGGTGAAAGTGGTAACAAGAACAGGACAGTGAGAACAAAACACTAAAAACAAACGGTGAGAGCTGTTAAGCTAAGATGATAGAAAAAATTATTATGAACGCTAGGAGGACGAGCTATGAGAGGAGGCAGGTATAAGCATGTGTTGTCTTTAGGAAGGAAATGAGCAGAAAGATAGATTCCCGTATGTATATATCTTCTCTGATACAGTATGCATTGAAGTTTTATGATTATATGCCCATAGCAGTTCTCCCTAAAGAGCTACAGATGGTTAAATCATTGGTTGATTAATTAATTAGTATATTAAATCGTTAAGGACAAAACTTCAAGGTACAGGAACGACAATTCTCTTTTTGAATTCTCTCAAATTGTCCAGCCCACCTACATTCAACATGCTAAAATTAGAATAGTTTTTTGCGGTTGGGATTTAACTCCTATTTCTAGCATGTTGAGAAACCACTTAGTGGCTTTTCCTTTCATGTATAATTTTTATACTCACATATAAGCTGGTAGAATATTTGGGCTGGATATGGCTGGTTTAAATACTAATGGCTGCAATTGCTAAAGAATGCTAGACCGTAGGATCTTCATATGTGAACCAGAAGTGGTAGAAGAAAAAAACAGTGTGACAAGCTACAAGGATTAGAAAGAAGAAGATTTCCAGTTGGTAAAGCTGGGAGTCATGCAATGAAGAGTGGTCTTAGGTAGTTTAAATTATTTAGATTTTATAAGATATAAAAAAAAAATTTTTTAATATTTCAATATTTTTCTCTCTGTTTTTAATTCCAGGAAAACTCAAGACATATATAAATTGGTTGCTGAAAAAGAAGTGAGTCTCTTTAAAATAGTTTTTCTTTCAGTTTATGTCTAACAGAATTAGTTCAAGTTCACATTTTTGATTATGTCGTAGTTGGAAACCCATTTTGTCAACAATAATATTGCAAAAATTAATAGAGTAAACTCCACACACACACACATATATACATAATATACTCGTCTAACATTATTATTCTGAAGTATACGTATACTGAGTGGTACACCTGGTTATTAGTCTTGCTCTGCCTAAGCAAAACATTAAAATATACAATACATACATATATATAACATATATATACATATATATATACATATATACACTTGCGTCGGAAATTAATTAGCACTTCTCAAATTTCTACATTTTCTTACATTTTCTTAATTTAACTTATTATCAGAAACGAACTCGTTTTTAATCAAAAATTTATTAAAACATATCCCAGCACACCACATAATTGTTATTAATCGTGAAATTTAGTCAATATCTTGTTGCTCCTCCTTTGGCAGCAATGACAGCTGCTACGCGGGTCGGCATGCTGTCTATGAGTGCCTGCAGGTACTGTGCAGGGATGCCCCCCCCCCATGCAGCAAGAAGTGCCCCAAACAGCTTGTGTCGGTTCCTGTATTGTTGCACATTCAAATCCCTACCCAATCGACTCCAGAGGTTCTCAATAGGGTTCAGGTCAGGTGACTGGCCAGGCCAGTCCATGACCGTCACCCCATAGTCCTTGAAGAAACCGGTTGTGAGCTTGGCTGTGTGGGAAGGCGCGTTGTCCTGCTGGAGCAGTACTCCTTGCCACCAAAGAAGTATCCCATACTATCTCAACGTACTTTGCTGCGTTGATGTTGCCTTCGACGGCATAGAGCTGCCCAACACCACTGTAGCTGAACGCCCCTCACACCATCAGACCACCCCCACCTTACTTCATGGTGGGAGCAATGCAGTCTTTGTTGAAGCGCTCACCCCTGCGGCGTCGCACATGGACAGGCTTGTTACTGACGAGACTGAATCGCGACTCGTCAGTGAACGTCACTGTCCGCCACCACTGCTGCACGGTCCATGTCTTGTGGGCACGGGCCCAGAGCAGCCGCCTCTTCCGGTTTTGGGCTGTAAGGAGCGGCTTACGGGTGGCCCTACAGGATTTTAGACCAGCTTCCAGTAATCTGGTCTTGACGGTGGTTGTAGACAACTGCTTCCCTGTCATCTTTTGTATCTCCTCCGCCAGTTGCCGGCTCGTTACCCTTCGGTTGTACAGTGACTTTCAGATCAGCATCCGGTCCTCCGCTGGGTCGTCAGCCTCTTCCGTCCCCTACCCTTTTTGTCAGCTGCTGATCCGGTTTCCTCGTATTTCTTAAATAAGCACTGAATTGTGCGCCTGGCTACACCAAGTTTTCTGGCTATTGCAACCTCCGACAGCTTCCCACGCCACGAGAGAGCCTTGTACCGTCTCTCCAAGGTCATGCGAGGTCTTGGGCCCATCTAGGAATGAACGATAAAAACCAGTTATTTTCATTAAAACTATTCATTTGAATAATGTTATGCTATAACAAAACTGCTATGAGTTATTATTCATTAAACAAAAAAGAAAGAAAGCAGAATTTCTCACCTTATTTGATGTATAACAGAAAGTTTTGCGAACCGGAAGTGACGTCACCAAGCAGAGTGTAGGAGAATTTGTGAGGAAAAAAATCTTGCAAATACACAAATCAATTAACCTACAAGCTGTTCAAAACGTCTTACGCGATGAGAAAACTTAGTATGGTGTGATTTCGGTCCTTGCGAGGCGCTACCTATATCTATCAAACAAAGGAAGATTTGTCTGCATCCGCACTCCAAGTTGTTGTTGCACTGCTATGTCAACATCATTAGGCTGTAGACTCTCAAACTGCTCTGCAAACAAAGTTACGTCATCGTTCTGCACAACAGTGAACTCGCAACAAAGCAATAGTTCGAGATATGGCCACTAGGTGACAGCAAATACCTTGAGTGAAGAGCAAATCAAGGGTGCTAATTAATTTCTGACGGTAGTGTATATATATATCAGTGGTGTCTCCCACAGGCTGTTCAGCCTTAGCCCGAGTATAAATTTAGGAAAGTGAACATGTATTTGCAGCCCATAACTCAGGCTCCTTTTATTGATCCTGGTTGCAGTTCATTTATTTTCATTCAGTGTCTGGTGATTGCCCTATGTCAAAAAATATCATTCGTAACAGACTTTCCCTCGACGTAGTTCATACATGCCTGACTCGGGCTCAGAAGTTACAAGCCCAAGTTGTTAGCTATAATCCTAAAAATTAAAAGTGTTTGAAGTCAAAGTTTTCTTGAAACAATAAATTTCTATAGAGATTAGGATTTAAATTCCGATCTACGAAAATTTTCCGTTCTACAATATTGTTAAAGGAACGGAAAATTATCCAGCAACTCAGGCTAATACAAAGGAGCTTGGTAGGTGTGAAAGACTAACTGGTATCTCTTGTCAAGAGTACAGGCAACAGTCAGATCGCTGCTATTTGTTGTGCATTCTGCTGTTGTTATTCTGTGCATCTGTGTGCAAAGATCAGTTGTGTTTTGCAGGGTTGCCTTATTTTTACCCCTAACTTAGAAATGGAAAAAAACATAGGGATAGATATAAAAACATAAGCCATTGGGGCTAGAAATATTGTGGAAAAACATGAAATCTTCGAGCAGGCTTGTGTCTTATGCAAAATCTGTGATGAGCCCAAGTGACGCTGATGGCATGGAATCGCCTCTGATATATATATATATAGTCACCATGATAGATTGGTAGCCACTACACACATTTTTTTTCTCTCCTTGTTTTTTTTCTGTGTCCCTTTCTGTAGAAGAGCGTAGGCTCGAAATGTAAAAGACTTTCAATTTCTGAGCGTTATACTAATACATCTGTTTGTTTTCTACACCACCTGTCTTCGTCTTTTGGTTTTTTCATGAACTCTCCCTATATATATATCTTTATATTTATATTAGAAGAAATAAGGTACTCAGAAATCTGGATGGTTGTACATTTACAGATTTTTATTAATATGTCACATGTTTTTATAAATCATATTTTAGCACTTGCATCTACTCTAGTAGAATCTCCAGAATAGATTCTGGAGTAGATGCAAGCGCTAATATATGATTTATAAAAACATGTGACATATTAATAAAATCTGTAAATATAAAACCATCCAGATTTCTGAGTACCTTATTCTTTTTAATATATAATACCTGTACATCACCTCCAAACCTTCTAATATATATATATATATATATAAATATGAATTAGAGATAAAACCACTATTATGCAACTCAAACAGTGATAGACATAAACCAATACATAAATAACAAATAACATATATATATAATATTTTTTTTTATTAACTTATAACTAGATCTCAAAAAGTATAAATGAATGATAAATATATAATATAAGTAAAAACACTATGTACGTTTCATGGCTCCAATTAAATTCATCATCATCATAATCACCACCAACACCCTTTCCTCCTCCTCCTCCTCCTCCTCCTTCTTCTTCTTCTTCGTCTTCTTCCTCCTCCCCTCCCCTTTCCCTCCTCTTCCTCCTCCTTCATACTACCACAGCCACTGCCTGTAGCAGCAGCTTGTACCATTAAAGTAAATCACTTAGAACAAACAAGTTTGTCCTTTAAGAATTAAAACCTTTATTTATCGTTGGCTGTAGTCTTTATTTATTTACTCTTTTTATGTCACTTATTATTAGCCCTTCTCTTTTGTTTCAGAAATACGATAAAGAATTTGCTGATGCTATGCAAAAAGATAAATTGGATGCTCTCATCTGCCCTGTCATGTCTTCAACATCACTTCTGATAAAGTGTCCAAACTTTGGAAGTAAGTCCATAACACTTTAAATTAATCTAAATTGAACATTTAAAAAGTAAACTTCCAGTAACCTGATAAGGTCAAGAACATTATCTGTAAAAACACTGGTATGCGCTGTGTAGTAATAGTGGTCTCTTGCCAACTCTGTGATATTGGGTTCAATCCCACTGTGTGGCATCCTCAGCAGATGTTTTCTGCTATGGCTCCAGACTGACCAAAGGATTGTAATGGTGAATGGAAGCCTGTTGTATACACACACACACGCATGCATGTGAGCGTATATATACGTGTCTGTCTCCTTCAAGTGTCTTTCTGCACATAATCCATGCCCTCCACATATCTACCATACCCACCTCCCAGCCACTCCAATTCCTCCCACACCATCTCTTGCTATCTCTAAAACACCTCCCCTCACACACTTAAGGAACATCCCCTCTATCCACTCTGTACTACTTATACTCCCTACACTGTTCCCTATGGGTAAGGCCTCTGTCTCTCGCTCTGACTGTCTCTCTATTCTTTTTCTCTAACTTTCACCCACCTTCTTCTCCTTAATTGTCCTACTGGAGTAGCCAAGTAGTGGAGACACATGGTTTAGTGGTTGTGGTGTTGGATTCATGATCATAAGATTGTGGTTTCAATTCCTGGACCAGGTGACGCGTTGTGTTCTTGAGTAAAACACTTCATTCCACTTTGCTCCAGTCCACTCAGCTGGCAAAAATGAGTAATCCTGGTGTCCCATCCAGGTGGGAATTTATATGCTGCAGAAACCGGAAACATGCTGTTATGAGTCAGCAGGACACAAAAATGTAACCTTACCTTTTTTTAGGGGTGGCCACAGCTATCCCTGTCCCTCTATCATACTCTAACTTCTCACCTGACACACAGCCACTTCTGTCAGTTTCACTCCCTCTCTCAGCTGAGAGGTTTTTGTCTTGCAAGCTACTTGGCAACCCTGTGGTGCTTGTGCTATGTAAAAAGTACCTGTGCTGGTTCCACGCAAAAAGAACCCATCTTGGTGCTACATAAAAAAGCACCCATGCTGGTGCCATGTAAAAAGCACCCAGTACACTCTGTAAAGTGGCTGACATTAGGGAGGACATCCAGCCATAAGCACCACACCAAAACAGAGAATTGGATCCTGGTACAGCTTTCCAGATTGCCAGCTTCATATAATATATCATACAAGGATGCACACACACATACACACACACACACACACACACACACACACACATGCACGCAAATATTCTAGTCAATTTTTTATCAGTTAGCAGATATTAGCATTGAGCAGCAAACAGTTTTGTTCACTGAAATATAAAACAGAGTCAGTAGCTTCTCTCTTGGCTCAAATATCTGGGTACATCAGACATACAAAAACCATGTTGAAACATGGGTGTTCTAGAGTTCCAAAGCACCAATGAGCTAAGTGTGTTACGAGCACATTGTTGTCACATAAAGAAGTTGTTATCCTGTCTTGTACACAACTGTGACCTGCCTCGACAAATTCTGTCTGACCCATGCAAACATGGAAAAGTGGACATTAAACACCATTACTACCACCAATGATGACAACAGATTAGTTGTCAAAGAATGACCTTCTGCATCACATTATCATCAGGATTTCATATCTGTTTTCTATGCTGGCATGGGTTAGAAGGTTTAGCTAGAGCTGGTAAGCCAGAGAGCTGCACCAGGCTCCAGTCTGTCTTGGCTGGGTTTCTATGGCTGGATGCCCTCCCTACTACCAACCATTCTACAGAGTGCACAGTTGTCTTTTACATATCACCAGTACAGGTACCTTTTACATATCATTGGCACCAATACCTTTTATGTGCCATCAACATGGCTGCCTTTTATCTGTCACTAGGACTGGCCACAACCACAATTTCACTTTAACTCATCAAGCTAAGTATCTTACTTGTATAAAATACATCTTAAGATATATCTCTGAAGTCTTGGATGAGTGAATTAAGTGAATGGAGCATGCATCAGTGTTGACCATAAGTATTCTAGTTATTTTATTAATGGAATTGTCTATTTTCATATGTGGTTGAGTATTCCGCAGATACTCATACCCTTAATGTCATTATCATGCAAACACTAAGTCATAGGATGGCCGTTTGATTTATAGATGTGAGGCCTAGTAGCTAAGGTGTTGCGTTCATGGTTGCCAGGATGTGGTTTCGATTCCTGGATCAGGTGGTGTATTGTATTCCTGAGCAAAAACATTTCATTTCATGTTGCTATTCTTTGCGATCACTTTCACATAAGATGTGCAGCACACCATGTATATGTATAGGCAACGTTGATTTGATGAAAGTAGTGAATTAATGTAAAGCAGAAATATTTAATTACTACAAATGAACCATTTGTGCAGGTTGTCCAACAAATAAGTTGCAAAACCTTTATCTGTCATTTACCACAGGAGAGTCAGTCTACTGTGGTTTATCCAATAGATTTCCTGTACAAAAGTGGAGATTGTCATAACTGGAATTTATTCGATTATTGGTTTGCTTGATGAATACTAACTTGATGTGGCAAGCTGGCAGAAACATAACACACCGGGTGAAATGCTTACTGGTTTTTTGTCTGCCACTATGTTCTGAGTTCAAATTCTGCCAAGGTCAACTTTGCCTTTCATCCTTTCGGGATCGATAAATTAAGTACCAGTTACGCACTGTGGTCGATGTAATCAACTTAATCCCTGTGTCTGTCCTTGTTTGTCCCCTCTATGTTTAGCCCCTTGTGGGTAATAAAGAAAAAACTAACTTGATGCCAAACAACAAGAAAAGAATTCTCTAACACATCAGTGAATATGGGAACTTCTACATGATTGCTAGATCTTCTAGAAATTGCAGTAAATTCTTCCTCAATCATGTCCTTGCGTCATAAAATGGAGTCGTAGATGTAAAAATGATGGGACAGCCATGCTAGAATTATTGATTATAGGATTTCTCTCAATAGGAGATGATTTGGAGTTAAAACAACAACAACAATCCTTTTACTATCGTTTTAATTCCGATGTTTTTCTTTGCAGGGTTTCCAAGCTATTCTCTGCTCTATAATCTACTGAACTACCCTGGTGTGTCAATGCCTATTACCAAGGTAACAGAAGAAGATGTAAAGGCAACTTATAAAGCTAGATCATTGACTGAATATTTGGTGAAAAGGTTGGGCATTTTTGTTTTATATCATTCCTTTAGTTTGTGATCAATAACATCTTTGGTTATAGGTTTCCAACTAGTGGAATAGCACATATACATACTGACACATATCACATACAACTATAAAATGTAACTTGATATTTTGAAAAAAATTGTGTCAATATGTATGTGTGGAGGCATGTGACTTAGTGATTAGGGTGTCAGCACCATGATCATAAGATTGTGGTTTTGATTCCTGGACCAGGTGATGCGTTGTGTTCTTGAGCAAAACACTTCATTTAAAGTTGCTCCAGTCCACTCAGCTGGCGAAAATGAGTAACACTGCAATGGACTGGTGTCCCGTCCAGCTGGGGAACACATATGCCATTGAACCAGGAAACCGGGCCCATGAGCCTGGCTAGGCTTTAAAAGGGTGCATTTATTTATTTATTATGTATGTGTACATGCTCACCATTTTGATTTTCACATCAAATTCTGATATAGTTACAATTTACACACTCTGGAAAGAATTTATAGAAATTTTCATTAAAAATACCCCATTTCCCTGAAAATTACATGAAGGCAAAGGTAACTTTTTTGAAGTTTCTGAAACTCCTATCCCCACTCTCCTGAATCTATACCATCTGAAGCATATTTGTAGAAAATTTCATTAAAAGATATCCATTCTTCTGGAGGTTATGAAGAAACAAAGTCAGCGGGGCACATTTGAGTATGTTTACCCAGTGCTTTAACATAAGTAATACCAAGATCACATTGTTATTAGATATCTAATATTGGCTTGCATCACTTCACTTTCATTTTGTATGTAGCACTATTTAATTATATAACTGCATGTTATATATAAACAAACTATATACTTCTTTCGATTGATTTGCATCAAAAGGGTGAAAATAATGTCAATGAGATGGGCCCAATTTTTTACTACACATAAAAGTAGATAGAATAACAATATTTATGATGATATTATGTTTCACAACAAATACTAACTATATTACAAATGCATTAAAGTGTATATTTTTATATATGTATGTGTAAATATATATATATATATATAAATTAGAAATGGAAACTAAAACAATAAATTGAACAATTAAATATTCTTCAGATATCTAATATCCCTTAGGTGGTTATTTAACACCTAGCTAAATTGTTATATATATATATATATATATATATATATAATATATATATATATATATATATATATAAGAAAATGGAGAAACAAATTCAATTCGTTCATCAACTTACGGATATTACAATTTTACATTCGAGTTGAATTTGTTTCTCCATTTTCTTATTTGTATTATAAATTTACGGTATATATGTGTGTGTGTATGTATTTAGGTAGGTAGGTGGGCGGGTAGGTAGGTAAGTAGGTAGTAGGTAGGTAGGTAGGCAGGTAGGTAGGTAGGTAGGTTGGTAGGTAGGTAAGTAGGTAGGTAGGTAGGTAGGTAGGTAGGTAGGTAGGTAGGTTGGTAGGTAGGTTGGTAGGTAGGTAGGTAGGTATGTAGGTAGGTAGGTAGGTAGGTAGGTGGGCAGGCATGCAGGTAGGCAGGCATGCATGCATGTATGGCTAGTCTATGGGATTACCCTGGGTTTCATGTACCAGAAAATGCTTAGCTTTACAGCATTTCTCCAGGCCCCAAAATGCATATGTATGTGTGTGTATGCGTTTGTGACTATTTGTCCTCCACCACTGCTTGGCAACCATTGTTAGTACATTTACATTAAGCAGTTCAGTTAGTACATTTTATTAAGCAGTTCAGCTAAAGAGATGGAAGGAATAAGTCCCATGCTTAAAAGGAAAATAAATACTAGAGTCAATTTGTCCAAGGCAGTGCCCCAGCATGACCGCAGTCTAATAACTGAAACAAATGGAAAAAGAAAATAGTTACAGGGAAAGGTATACTCTAAAGATAAGATTAATAACCTGGGAAATTACATAATCTTAATTCATTCTTATGTATTCGCAGTCACATTAAATTAATATTTAGTTATTTTCTATAAGTAGATAAGTAAAGTTATATGTCTTATTCAGCTCAGACATACACCAGCCGTCCAAGAATTTGGACCTGGAGATCTCCATTTTCAGCGACTTCGAGGGCCACCTCCCAGTGGTGTCAGGCATCAACAAAGTGCCCTCGACTACAACAAGACGACCAAAGTTTTTTTTTTCCTTCCAAGGTCTGGGGTCTCCCGTCCCTAAGCCCTAGACCATCATCTAATCACCCTTACCCATCTTGTTGCTTAACAACAACGACGACATACACCAAGGTTTAAATTTATGCCATTGTGAACTGGAGTTCAATGAAATCATCTTAAACTTTACTCACATGAATTCTTCCACAGCTTTTATAAACATTCTAAATATATGTCTTGTTTCTTTGCAGTCAATTCCAGGCAGCGTTGGTCTTCCAGTCAACGTCCAAATTATGGTTCCTACATATAAGGATGAGCTGCATTACGCATCATGAAAGAACTGGATAGTGAACTGAAGAAGAAAAGTGGATAGTGTGTGTAACCACTTTATTTCATCTTGCCCCGGTGATACATATTGACCATTACTGCATGGATTCCACTTGAGAATAAAATTGATTCAATACTACAGAATATTTATTATTATTACTACTATTATTATTATTATTATTATTATTGAGTGAGAGAGCAGTTCATGCCATCAAAGTGACACTGGGGTAAAATATACGACGCCCAATATACCCATCATGACTACCCGTCTGATAAAGGTACACCAGGCACATGCATCACAACCGTATGTGCGCGACATGGTGATCTCATATCAAGATAAACAGCACATGACCTTGCAGGTGGGGCCCAGTTAGAATTTTCTTCAGGTTGAGTAGCCCATCCCGCTCAAACGGTCCCTAAATAAGGGTTGTTTAAGGATGTTGAAAGAACCACCCATGTTTCCACAGGTGAATTATTCAAACCCCAAAGAATCCCTCTCAATACATGGCTATGATGCTCCCCCACTACTTCTGCTCGTGATCAGAGATGCACATATCGTCAGCCACTAAGGGACATGCTCAACTGGTTAAGGTCAAACAACTGACAAGCAAATCTGTGGTATTGAGCAGAATATTTGCTGTAGCCCATCTTTTATACCAAGACAAAACAATGTACATGATAACACTTCCAATCAGTTAAGATCAGAAGCCATGAGAGCCACTGCCTGGTACTGCATCAGGGCATTTATTATTATTGTTATTATTATTATTATTATTATTATTATTATTATAGACGTTGCACAGTATACAATATCGTGAGGTTGTTGATTGAAAATATTGTGTCTACATGGGGTTTGTACTGTTTGTCAAGTCACAACAAGGACCTCAGACAGACAGTACTTTAGGCAATATGTGTGCAGTTCCAACTAACACTGACTTCTACAATACATCTAGATTATAGAGTATTTCTAAGGTTTTTCAGAGGTTTTTTCAGATTGGGTGGTATTGAATCCAATGCTCCGATGACAATAGGCATAAACTTTCTGTTTGACTCTCGCAGCTGCCACATCTTAAGGATCTCAGCTCTCAGTTCTCCATATTTATCAACCTTTTCTCTTTCATGATATGTTGATCTCCTGGCACTGCCACATCGATTATTAGGCATTCTTGTTTGTCCCTCCTAAAGGTTACCATATCCAGCCTTCAGTGCTCTAACTCCTTGTCTGTCTGGAAGAAAACTCACTCCTTATTTTGCTGGGTATGATGGAAAGTGTCAGCTGTCCACAGCCAGAAGACAAAAGGTGACACTTGTTTATTGGCCATGATTCAAGAACCCTGCATAGAATTCTTGCAGTTCCAAGCAATGCTGATTTTTGTAGGTGTTCTACCTTCACTCTTGCACCAACTTTTTCAGCCACGTTGGTAGTTGAGTGCTGATAATTCCAAGTACACCAATTACTATTGGTAACACATCTACTCATTTCATTGACCACAACCTTCATATTCCCTGCTTCAAATCGTCATAGTTGTTTATTCATTCTTCTTCTTTCACTTTGATCCTGTAGTCACCAGGGCATGCTATATCAATTATCATACATGTTCTTTCTTACTTATTCACTCCAATAATGTCCAGTTTCCAATATCTGGTCGGGTGAACACACTGGATCATTGCATCCCACAGGATTTTTCAATTCTCATTTTCGGTGACTCCTTCTGGAGTTTGTTCATACGTCCTTGCTCTTTGTAGGTCATGATTTTCCAATGGATCATTCATGCCACATAGGCATGGTATCTTTTGTATTTGTGTTGTGCCAATTTCAGGTATTTGCTAACGATGTGCCATACCATTTCACTCCTCTCACCACACATTCTGCATTTGTCACTATTTGTAGTGTGTTGTCTATTCTGCATTTCATATAGTTGGTCCTTAATGCTGGTTTCTGAGCTGCACATAAGAGTGTTTCAGTCTCTCTCTCTTCAGGTCACTCCTCCTCATCCATAGCCACCGGTCCTTTCTATCTATCTTGGTGTTCACATCTCTTGCAAACAGACTGTACACTTTTTTTTACCTTCCATGCTTTTTTCATTTTTCTTTTTGTTCATTTCTTGCTTAAATTTTTCTTTCATTACACAATTTTGGGTTTTGATTACACCGGCCTTCTTCATGTGTTTCAACAATGGCTCCATGGCATTTTTTATATACCACTCGAAGCTGTTTTCCTCTGCTTCAATACAGTCCAAGAAACTAATCAAACCCCTCCCACCCTTTCTTCTGAACAAGTACAGTCTATTGGTGTTATTCTTAGGGTGAAAGGCTCCATGTACTGTCAATATTTTTATAGTCTTGGTATCCATTTTCTTCATTTCTCTCTTTTGCCATTTTATAACTCCTGCTCCATACCAAAGTGATACTATCGCCCACATATTAGCTGCTTGGATTTTATTCCATCCGGTCAATTTTAAGTACAACACCAACCTCAGTCTCCAGAAATACTCCATCCTCAGTTGCTCTTTCATTTCCTTTTCCAGTGACTCCTTCCGGAGTTTGTTCATACCACATCCTTGCCTCTCCAAAAGTTTCAGGCCTTGTGCCTATTGTAGAGAGAATCATTTACTTAATTCAGAAATTTTGAAAACAATTTAATTTAAATTAGTTTTTAAAAAAATGCCAGTCTCAGGTGAGTTATATAAAAAAAGGTTAATCCATTCACCAGATTTAACACTTGCACCTGACATTCGGATTCCTGTTGTAGGGATTACTTATTTGTAACTATTCAGGTCTCCAATTTAAAGATATCAGGATATTACCCTATCCCTACAAATACCACAAGTTTCAGATACCCAACAGAAAGACAGTGAGCTGGCAGAAACATCAATGCGACGGGCGAAATGCTTAGCGATATTTCGTCTGCCGTTGTGTTCTGAGTTCAAATTCTGCCAAGGTCGACTTTGCCTTTCATCCTTTCAGGGTCGATAAATTAAGTACCAGTTACACATTGGGGTTGATGTAATCAACTTAATCCATTTGTCTGTCCTTGTTTTCCCCTCTCTGTTAAGCTCCTTGTGGGCAGTAAAGAAATAAGAAAGGTGATAGTCATTGCTCTTCCTCCTTTGAATACTGATAAAAAAAAAACCTTCATCATTGTTTTAATATTCATTTTCATGCAGGTATGAGCAGTCGTATTTATGTCAACAATCTTGATTCTGGGGCACCTCATATAAAGCACTCAATATTTTTTGTGAGTTGGCAGAATCATTAGCATGCTGGGCAAAATGAATAGCAGCTTTTCATGTCTTTACATTCTGAGTTCGAATTTCACCAAGGTTGACTTTGCCTTTCTTCCTTTTAGGGCCAATGAAATAAGAACCAGTTGACCAATAGGATCAATGTGATTGACTTACTCCCCTGAAACTGCTGGCCATGTACCAAAATTTGAAACTAATATTTTGCGATCTGAACTTCCTCAACCTCTATCTTCCAGAGACATCTTCCGGTGTCAGCATCTGGAACATTTTGCGCACAACACTTATTAAAAAAAAAGTACTCTTTTTAATCAATGTTGTTAATACCAGACAATATGCATGTATAGATTAATTATACAGTATGATATAAAGCATATAATGTAATATATAGTGGTTGCTAATACTTAGGTCAGCTCTGAAAAATATTTCAGCTGTGACCATCCCTTCTTATTTTTAAGTACAAATGTTTTTAATTGTTGAGTCTGGAGGAAGGAACATGCCCACCCATGACCTTTGCAGACCCTCCAAGAGCACTGTATCTCCACCAATATCTGCAAAGATATTAAAGTTTAATGTTAGAGAGAGGTTTGGCTGCTGTTTCTCTCAGTTACATTGACTGCATAGATGCTCCTTCGGTTGTTCAATATGATATTATCTATGAGGTATATGTAACCTCATTCTTGCTGTAACAACTGTTCTGCAATAAAATCCCAAAGCACGACCAACAATTTAAAGAACTTTGATTTCATATCTTCTTAGGTTCTTCTATGCCCCAGTATTTTTGAATAACAATGATTTGAGGGTATACATTTATTTAACAGTCTGTTATATACATGTACACAATGTGGTGTTGCTCTCACAAAAATTGAGATTAATTATAGATAACACAACAAATCATAAAATATAATATCTATTAATGACAGAGGCAGTATTGATAGCAAAAGGTAATAGTTATCCCCACTTACACGTGGATGTTCAGTTAGAACAAGCCATACTGCAGTAGATACATCATCATCATCGTTTAACATCCGTTTTTCATGCTAGCATGGGTTGGATGGTTCGACAGGGATCTGGGAAGCCAGGAGGCTACACCAGGCTCCAGTCTGATCTGGCAGTGTTTCTACAGCTGGATGCCCTTCCTAACACCAACCACTCTGTGAGTGTAGTGGGTGCTTTTGACATTCCACTGGCACAGGGGCCAGGGAGGTTGGCAACAGTCATGATCGGTTGGTGCTTTTTACATGCTACTGGCACAGAAGCCAGTCAAGGTGGCGCTAGCATCAGCTACATTCAGATGGTGCTTTTTATGTGCCACCAGCACGGGTATCACAACTACAATTTCCATTTGATTTTCATTTTGATGTTGATGTATTTGACTCAATAGGTCTCCTCAAGCACAGCAGGTCGCCCTACAATCCAAGGTACTTTTGAATGGGCTGGGGCTGGTTATGCGAAACTGGTGTAGGATACAGCCGTGAACTCACTTTATTTACTGGGTCTTTGCAGTCACAGTATATCTCCAGAGGTCTCGGTCTTTTGTCATTGCTTCTGTGAGGCCCAACATTCAAAGGCCATGGTTGACCACCTCATCCCATGTCTTTCTGAGTCTACCTCTACTCCGGATTCCTTCAACTGTTTGGGAGTGGCCCTTCTTCACACATCTCTCCTCATGCATCCATAGTACAAGACCATACCAGTGTAAACATCTCTCTTGAATACCACATCCTATGCTTCTTATGTCCAACATTTCTCTCAGGGCGCTTACACTCTGTCGTGCATGCACACTGACATTAAACATCCAGCGGATCATGCTAGCTTCATTTCTTTTGAGTCTACACATGTCCTACACAGTCAAGCCCATTTTTCACTGCCGTAAAGCATGGTAGTTTGCACACATGCATCGTACAATCTACTTTTCACTCTGAGCAAGAGGCCCTTTGTTGCCAGTAGGGGTAGAAGCTTTCTATACTTTGCCCAGGCTATTCTTATTCTAGTGGTAACACTCTCTGAGCATCCACCCCCACTACTAACTTGGTCACCTAGGTAGCGGAAGCTATCAACTTCTTCTAGTTTCTCCCCCTGAAGTGTTATGGAATCTGTTTTCTGAGTATCTGTGGTGTCTATTGCCCCTGTGTATCTGCCACACACAAAAGCTATCTTCTCGGTTAATCTTCCTTTGATGTTGCTGTACCTAGTATACGTCCATAGCTTACACTTGGTACATCTTATGGAGCTTCTACCTACACCTTTTCGAGCAGGGCCACCTACCTGAGGGGGTGCGTGATGTGTTTGCCTTCCTACTTTCTAGAACTTTGGTCTTTGCTACATTGACTCTAAGGCTTTTTGATTCTAAACCTTGCTTCCACACCCAAAATTTCTTTTCTAGTTCTGGTAGTGATTCTGCTATGAGGGCCTGGTCATCAGCATAGAGGAGCTCCCAGGAGCAACCCATCTTGAATTCCTCTGTTATTGCCTGGAGGACTATGATGAATAAAAGGGGGCTGAGGACTGAACCTTGGTGGACCCCTACTTCTACCCAGTATTCTTCACTATACTCATTGCCAATCTTAACCTTACTAACAGCCTCACTGTATAGGGCCTGTATAGCCCTTATTAACCATTCGTCAATCCCCAGTTTCCACATCGCCCATCAGATAAGGGATCAGAAGACCCTGTCAAAGGCTTTGTCCAAGTCCACAAATGTTGAGTATAGGGGTTTATCTTTAGCAAGGTATTTCTCCTGCAGTTGTCGAACCAGGAATATGGAATATGTCAAACCAAGAATATTTGTGATACCATTAATTAAACTGTTGTTGATATTTAAGATAGATCTCATACTTAACATTCTTTTCTCACATGGGGATAATTTGCTTGTACTATTTTCAAGTACAATTTGTGAATTTTTATAATATTGCTAGCTAAATGATACAGCTGACTTCATTCTTGTGATGGAGACCCTCCTTAAGAATCACACACAACTCTATGCAAATGCTACTTTCATATCTCAAATTTGGTTTTTGTTTTATAAATTGCTAACATTACACTAACTCTGCTTACAGTAGCATTTTATTTTCAGACAACATTTCAGATGAAATGATGTAATGATATCCAGAATGAACTGTAATGAATATCAATAAGCTAAATACTAAAATAAATTCTTACTCCTATTTATTAATATAATTATTATATTTTTTCATATTCTCAACATCTTTCTCTGAGTTCCTACTGCACCACCAGATGCACTTGTGTCTTACTGAAGTGCATACAACATTGTCTTTTGAGGTTTTAGAATTGAGACTTATTGGCCTCATCATTATTTAACGTCCACTTTCTATCCTGGCATGGATGGAACTGTTTAAGAGGGAACCAGAGACCTGTGTTGAGCTACAGTGTCACTCTTAGCATGGTTTCTACTTAACGGGTTTGTTAGGTTCCTTCAGATGTTACTTGAGTTGTTCATCTGCTTGTTGTGTAGAGTATATGGTTTGGGTGTTGTGTGGTGATTGTATCACATATTTGTATTGTGTGAGTTGTGTTAGGTACTCTGGGTGTTGTGTGGTGCCTGTATTACATATTTGTGGCATGTGAGTTGCAATGTGCTTTGGGTGTTGTGTGGTGACTGTATTACATATTTACTTTGTGTGTTTTGTTATGTACTTTGGGTGTTGTGTGGTGACTGTATCACATATTTGTGGTGTGTGAGTTGTGTGATGTGTTTTAATGTCAGGTGTTGATTATGTAAAATATGTGACAGTGTAGGGTGTGTTATATTATTGGGAGGTGCATGTGTAGAATATGAAATGAATGGGGTGTAGGTGGTAGAGTGTGGGGTAGGCTATAATACTGATATTATAATAATCAGTATTGTATTACTAAGGATCGTTTTATTGGATTTTCTTGCAATATGTTAGAGGCCATCGATATTTTAATTCCTGTAAAGTTTCATGACAATAAATTTAGGTCCATATGTGGAGAAATAGTGATTTTAAAGTTCTACATTGCAAATATGAACAAGACATAATAAAGGACAGATGCTAACCATCTTAAACAAGCAATAGGAGTTAAATGCCATTATTCTTTATAAAGAAAACCAAGGTCCTGCAACACAATATCAACCTTCTTCTAAAGTGGAATCAATGTGATACCAGTCATCATACATCACTGGAATTTGATGAAGTAAGGGTGCTTATACACGCTAGTTGGTTTTCTTCTTCAGTTCACTATCCAGTTCTTTCATGATACGTAATGCAAGCTCGTCCTTATATGTAGGAACAATAATTTGGATGTTGACTGGAAGACCAACGCTGCCTGGAATTGACTGCAAAGAAACAAGATATATATTTAGAATGTTTATAAATGTTGTGGAAGTATTCATGTGAGTAAAGTTTAAGATGACTTCATTAAACTGCAGTTCACAGTGGCATAAATTTAAACCTTGGTGTATGTCGTTGTTGTTGTTAAGCAACAAGATGGGCAGGGTGATTAGGTGATGGTCTAGGGCTTAGGGACGGGAGACCCCAGACCTTGGAAGGAAAAAAAAAACTTTGGTCGTCTTGTTGTAGTCGAGGGCACTTTGTTGATGCCTGACACTACTGGGAGGTGGCCCTCAAAGTCGCTGAAAATGGAGATCTCCAGGTCCAAATTCTTGGACAGCTGGTGTATGTCTGAGCTGAGTAAGACATATAAATTTACTTCTCTTCTTATAGAAAATAAATAAATATTAATTTAATGTGATTGTGTGAATACATAAGATGAATTAAGATTATGTAATTTCCCAGGTTATTAATCTTATCTTTAGAGTATAACTTTTCCTGTTATTTTATTCTTTTTCCACTTGTTTCAGTCATTAGACTGTGGTCATGCTGGGGCACTGCATTGAGAGGTTTTAGTTGAACAAATCAATTGTAGTATTTATTTTCCTTTTAAGCATGGGACTTATTTTATCCATCTCTTGAACTGAACTGCTAAATAACAGGGATGTAAATGCACTAAGAACAATTATCAAGCAGTGGTGATGGACAAACAGACAAACACACACACACACATATATATGGGTTTTGGGGCCTGAAGGAACACTGTAAAGCTAAGCATTTTATGGACATGAAACCCAGGGTAATCCCATGGTGTGGCCATAACTATATTAATTTTTCAATCTAGCTATCTATCTATCAATCTATCTATATATATATCTATCTATATCTATCTAACTATCCATCTGTATGTATACATATGCATACATATATCATCATCATCATCATCGTTTAGCGTCCGCTTTCCATGCTAATATATATATATATATACATAAATATATATTTATATATATATACAAATATTATATATATATATATATATATATATTTATATACATATGCATATATATATATACATACATATATATTTATATATGTATATACATAGTCCCATCTCGTCCCAAGGTAACGTGGTGGTGGAACAATGTTGTAGACAGGACTATTAGAGAAAAGAGACAGGCTTGGAAAGACTGGAAGAACGGTGGTAGCAGGGAATTGTATCAGACTGCCAAAAGGGAAGCTAGGAGACAGGTCTATCTAGCCAGAGGGGAAGCAGATAAGAAAAAATTTGCCAATGTTCTGCGCCGTGAGGACCAAAGACTGGAGGTGTTTCGTGTTGCAAGACAGTGTGTGAGAGAGAATTGTGATGTGGTAGGAGAGAAATGTGTTCGCAAGGATGACGGCTCACTTGCGCTAAATGAGGATGCAAAGAGAGAGGTTTGGAGATGCCACTATGAAAGGTTGCTGAATAAAGAAAATGAATGGGATAAAGAGAGTCTGCCGAATGTCAACCCAACAGAGGGACCAGCTATCCAAGTTGACAGTTCCTTGGTAGTTAAGGCAATTAGAAGCATGAAGACAGGGAAAGCCCCAGGCCCATCAGGAATCACTGCAGAGATGCTCAAAATATCTGGTAGTGTCGGCTATAGCCTAGTCACCTGTATAGTTAATCAGGTGATACACGAAGGAGTCATACCCAACGACTGGTGTAGCAGCATAATAGTCAACTGCTACAAAGGTAAAGGTGATGCCCTAGATACAAATAATTACAGAGGTATCAAGCTGTTGGATCAGGTAATGAAGGTTATGGAGAGGGTCATAGCCCAACTAATTAGAGAGAGTTAGTTTAGATGAGATGCAGTTTGGGTTCGTGCCAGGGAAAAGTACCACTGATGCTATATTCCTGGTAAGGCAGCTGCAGAAGAAATACCTGGCCAAAGACAAGCCCCTGTACCTGGCTTTTGTTGACATGGAGAAAGCCTTCGACAGGGTCCCCCGATCCCTTATCTGGTGGTCAATGAGGAAACTAGGGATAGATGAATGGTTAGTGAGAGCTGTGCAAGCCATGTACAGGGACACTGCTAGTAAGGTGAGGGTTGGCATCGAGTACAGTGAAGAATTCCGGGTAGAGGTAGGGGTCCACCAAGGCTCAGTCCTCAGCCCCCTCCTATTTATCATAGTCCTCCAGGCAATAACGGAGGAATTCAAGACAGGATGCCCCTGGGAGCTCCTCTATGCTGATGACCTTGCTCTAATTGCTGAGTCACTATCAGAACTGGAGGAGAAGTTTCAGGTGTGGAAGCAAGGATTAGAATCGAAGGGCCTTAGAGTCAATCTAGCTAAAACCAAAGTCCTAATAAGTAGGAAGGTAGACAAATCACAAACGCCTTCAGGTAGATGGCCCTGCTCGATCTGTACAAAAGGTGTAGGTAGAAACTCTATAAGATGCACCAAGTGTAAGCTATGGACACATAAGAGGTGCAGCAATGTCAAAGGAAGGCTAACTAGGAATATAGTTTTTGTATGTGGCAGATGCTCAGGAGCAATAAACACTGAAAATGCTCTGAGACCAACTTCTGCCACATTCCAGGGAGAAAAACTAGAAATAGTTGATAGTTTCCGTTACCTAGGTGACCAAGTCAGTAGTGGGGGCGGGTATGCTGAAAGTGTAACTGCTAGAGTAAGAATAGCTTGGGCAAAGTTCAGGGAGCTCTTACCTCTGCTAGTGACAAAAGGCCTCTCGCTCAGAGTAAAAGGCAGACTGTATGATGCGTGCGTACGAACAGCCATGCTACATGGCAGTGAAACATGGGCCGTGACTGCTGAGGATATGCGTAAGCTCGCAAGAAATGAAGCCAGTATGCTCCGATGGATGTGCAATGTCAGTGTTCATACTTGACAGAGTGTAAGTACCTTGAGAGAAAAGCTGGACCTAAGAAGCATCAGCTGTGATGTGCAAGAGAGACGTTTGCACTGGTATGGTCATGTGGCGAGAATGGATGAAGATAGTTGTGTGAAAAAGTGCCACACCCTAGCGGTTGAGAGAACTTGTGGAAGAGGCAGACCCAAGAAAACCATCCAAACGTGGCCGTTGCCAGCACCGCCCCAACTGGCCTCGTGCTGGTGGCATGTAAAAAGCACCATCCGTTCGTGGCCATTGCCAGACTCGCCTGGCCCCCGTGCCGGTGGCACGTAAAAAGCACCATCCGATTGTGGCCGTTTACCAGACTTGTCTGGCACATAAAAAGCACCCACTACACTCACGGAGTGGTTGGCATTAGGAAGGGCATCCAGCCGTAGAAACATTGCCAGATCAGACTGGGCCTGGTGCAGCCTTCTGGCTTCCCAGACCCCAGTTGAACCGTCCAACCCATGCTAGCATGGAAAGCGGACGCTAAATGATGATGATGATGATGATGATATATATATATATATATATATATATATATATATATATAGTATAGGAAAGAATGGAGCTGAACGAAGATTTAACAAAATTCCTTTATTTTATATTCGACATAATAAGGATAAGAGCACTGACCTCGTCATTAACGGAGGGGGTCTCAACAATAATAGTAGCAGCGGTTTTAACAACAGTAGTTTTACGGACAATATCAATCACAGCATTCCCAGAAACAGGGAATATGCAGGTGATATTGCCTTAAATAGTAATGAAAATAGGGTGAATAGTATCGAATCCAGCGGTAGTTTTTACAACCATCATAGTAATAAGAACGCTGTATTAGTATCGGAAACTAATCCCAATAGATTAAGGTTCTTATCTAATAACTCCAAAATTAGAAACGCCATTTACCAGTGCAAAATTTATGCTGGATCCGATGTCTACCTCTATATTGGTGCTACCTCATCTAAATTAGCCACAAGAATATCAAATCATTTTTCCACGTTTAGGGATAAAAGGAAACAACACTCCACTGGGCTAAGCAAATTAGTCTGGCGTTTGAAGAACGCAAATTCAACTTTTAGGCTGGTATGGTCAATATTATCGGTGTCTTTACCGTTTGATAAGGGCAAAAAAATCTGTGCCCTGTGTAATTCCGAACTCTTTCATATTCTGTTTGCCCGAGGCCGACTAATAAACTTGATTGTTGAGAGTTCTTTCAGATGCCTACACTGGAAAAGGCATACCTTCCTCTCATACCAATGAGGTCTAATATAGATAACCCCTGGATTTCCTAAAAAATTTGAAAGGTGATATCTTATCCCTTTTAGTATAAAAGACTTTCTCATAGTTGCCAAGAACACTACCAATCACAACAGTAACCTTGTATCTTGTCATTGCTATTGTGGCCGCCCTCTCCCTATTAAGTTGACACATTCGAACACACAGACACAGTCTTTTTGGTTCTTGACCGTTAATTCTTGCTATCTCTCTCTCTATGCCTTCCACACACACTCAAAGACGCACACACACACATTAAGGCAATTTTACACACTCATACATTCGAGCACTCATTCATAAAATAAATCAAATATAAACACCAGTCATACAGAATACATTCACTCTCTTTAGTTTTCCTATACCTTCCTTCTCCTACCTTGATTCTGCCCTTGAACTATGTCAACGGACAATTTCTCCTGCTTTCATCCAATCTGGCATCACCCCCTATAAGTAGACATTATTTATCATTATTTTTATGGGCTCCTCGTGAGCAGTCGTCAAAAAGCTTGTTGTGCATTTTGTTGGAGAATTAAGTTCCTGGATTTTCCTGAAGAGAAAGCTGCATAATGGACTCCTTATTCACTCGGAATTAGGGACTTTGCAGACTTCGAAACATATATTGAAAATAAAATAAAGGAATTTTATTAAATCTTCGTTCAGCTCCATTCTTTCCTATACTTAATATATAAAACTTCAAATTTCCGCACTAAGGCACGGATTTTATGCCCTATGGTCATAACTTCAACCGTGCCTTTTCTGTTGTGAGTTTGCTACCCAGGTATCGGTTATCTTTCGAATTATCCGTAATAAGATAATTCATTTGTCTACTTATATATATATATATATATATATATGTATATATACATACATACATACATACATACATATTATTATTTTGTTTTATTTATTAGAGAATAAAAATTCCAGCATCACAGGGATTCAAATAAAATGAATTATTCTCAATGAGGAAATATATGTTACTTAGAGATAGCAGTCCCTATCATCACACCATCATCATCATCATCATCATCATCATTTAACGTCCGTTTTCCATGCTAGCATGGGTTGGACGGTTCAACTGGGGTCTGGGGAGCCCGAAGGCTGCACCAGGCCAGTCAGATCTGGCAGTGTTTCTACAGCTGGATGCCCTTCCTAACGCCAACCACTCCGAGAGTGTAGTGGGTGATTTTATGTGCCACCGACACAGGTGCCAGACGAGGCTGGCGAACGGCCACGCTCGGATGGTGTTTTTATGTGCCACCGACACAGGTGCCAGACGAGGCTGACGAACGGCCACGATCGGATGGTGTTTCTTACATGCCCACAGCACGGAGGCCAGTCGATGCGGTACTGGCTACAGCCACGTTCGGATGGTTTTCTTGTGTGCCACCAGCACTGGTACCACAAAGATACAAATTCCATTGATGATCATCTATTTTGATTTGATTTGATTTGATTTTCACTTGCCTCAACAGGTCTTCACAAGTGTCACAAGAAGGAAGGAAGGTATGCACAGGTGAACTGACAACGTCCCAGGTAGGGGCCACGGGTTATGGCCTGACTAGTCTTGCCGGGTCTTCGGATGATGTTTTTATGTGTCTCCGACACAGGTGCCAGATGGATGGTGTTTGTTACGTGCCCACAGCACGGAGGCCAGTCGATGCGGTACTGGCTACGGCCACGTTCAGATGGCTTTCTTGTGTGCCACCGGCACTGGTACCACAAAGATACAAATTCCATTGATGTTCATCTATTTTGATTTGATTTGATTTGATTTGATCACTTGTCTCAACAGGTCTTCACAAGTGTCACAAGAAGGAAGGTATGCACAGGTGGATAAAAGAATTTTATTTTAATACTTACTACTCATTTCTAAATCTCTGCTACACGTGTTTCTTGAGGTTCTTTTACCATTCCTTAAGCACGCAGTATTTTACAGGAACATTTCTTAAAGTGCAACCCCAATCGTCAGGCCTCTAAATACCTTTATCATAGTTTGATACCAAATACTATATTTTAATTTTAACAGATAAATATGCGTATGTGCAAATAAATTCACCAAACCTTACTGTGCAAGCCATAATTTAATTCAAATAAAGAAAATTTATAATAAAAATAAAAAAATAAAAGATTTTGTAAATTTTTTATTTTTTTATTTTTTTATTTTTATAATAAATTTTCTTTATTTGAATTAAATTATGGCTTGCACAGTAAGGTTTGGTGAATTTATTTGCACATACGCATACTTATCTGTTAAAATTAAAATATAGAATTTGGTATTGAACTATAATAAAGTTATTTAGAGGCCTGACAATTGGGGTTGCACTTTAAGAAATGTTCCTGTAAAACACTGCATGCTTAAGGAACGGTAAAAGAACCTCAAGAAACACATGTAGCAGAGATTTAGAAATGAGAAGTAAGTATTAAAATAAAATTCTTTTATATGGTGTGATGATAGGGACTGCTATCTCTAAATAACATATATATATATACATACATACATAGCTCCTACACGCAGTTTTTCTCTCCTTGTTTCTCTCCTTGTTTCTTTTCTGTGTATCTTTCTGTCGAAGAGCATAGGCTCGAAACGTAAAAGACTTGTCCTATTTCTATTCCTGAGCGCCATACTAATACATTTCTTTGTTTGTACTCCACCTGCCTTCGTCTTTTGTTTATTTTCGTAAACCTTCCCGTTATATATATATATATACTTTATTTAAAGCAGCAGAAAATTCAACAAAACCTGTTACTCTGAGTTTCCCGGGAAACTCAGAGTAACAGGTTTTGTTGAATTTTCTGCTGCTTTAAATAAACCATATTACTCTACCACTGGTATTTGAGTACTCTTTTTTCCACCTTGTTTCACATTTATGTGTTTACTCAAGTATATATATATATATATATATATATATATATATATATATATATACATATATATAATAAAAATTTCTATAAATACATTCCAAGATGTGTAAATTGCAATTATACCAGGATTTGATGTGAACAACAAAATGGTGAGCATGTACACGTACATACTGATGCAATTTTTTTCAAAGTTTCAAGTTTCATTTTATAAATGTATGTGATATGCGTAAAACCCATGCTAGCATGGAGAACGGACGTTAAACGATGATGATGATGATGATGATGATGATTAATGTGCTGTACCACTTGCTGGAAACCTATAACCAAAGATGTTATTGATCACAAACTAAAGGAAAGATTTAAAACAAAAATTAAAAAATAGGCCTACATTTTTCACTGAGTATTCCATCAATGATTTAGCTTTATAAGTCGCCTTTACATCTTCTTCTGTTACCTTGGTAACAGGCATAGACACACCAGGGTAGTTCAGTAGATTATAGGGCAGAGAATAGGTTGGAAATCCTGCAAAGAAAATTATCAGAAGTAAAATGATAGTAAAAGGATTGTTGTTGTTGTTTTAACTCCAAATCATCCCTTATTGAGAGAAATCCTATAATCAAATAATTCTAGCATGGCTGTCCTATCATTTTTACATCTACGACTCCATTATCTAGTTTGTCCTTGCATTTTCATGATGCAAGGGCATGATTTGAGGAAGAATTTACTGTAATTTCTAGAAGATCTAGCAATCATGTAGAAGTTCCCATATTCACTGATGTGTTAGAGAATTCTTTTCTTGTTGTTTGGCATCAAGTTAGTTATTTCTTTATTACCCACAAGGGGCTAAACATAGAGGGGACAAACAAAGACAGACACAGGGATTAAGTTGATTACATCGACCACAGTGCGTAACTGGTACTTAATTTATCGATCCCGAAAGGATGAAAGGCAAAGTTGACCTTGGCAGAATTTGAACTCAGAACATAGTGGCAGACAAAATACCGGTAAGCATTTCACCCGGTGTGCTAATGTTTCTGCCAGCTTGTCGCATCAAGTTAGTATTCATCAAGCAAACCAATAATCAAATAAATTCCAGTTATGACAATCTCCACTTTTGTACAGGAAATCCATTGGATAAACAACAGAAGATTGACTCTCCTGGGGTAAATGACAGATAAAGGTTTTGTGACTTCTTTGTTGGACAACCTGCACAAATGGTTCATTTGTAGTGATTAAATATTTCTGCTTTACATTAATTCACTCCTTCCATGAAATCAACGTTGCCTATACATATACATGGTGTGCTGCACATATTATGTGAAAGTGATCGCAAAGAATAGCAACATGAAATGGAATGTTTTTGCTCAGGAACACAGCACACCACCCGATCCAGGAATTGAAACCACATTCTGGCAACCATGAACGCAACACCTCAACTACTAGGCCACACATCTGTAAGTCAAACGACCATCCTATGACTTAGTGTTTGCATGATAACAACATTAAGGGTACAAGTATCTGTGGAACACTCAACCACAACCGAAAATAGACAGTTCCATTAATAAAATGACTAGAATACTTATGGTCAACACTGATCCACACTCCATTCACTTAATTTACTCATCCAAGACTTCAGAGATATTTCTTAAGATCTGATGTATTTTATACAAGTAAGATACTTAGCTTGACGAGTTAAAGTGAAATTGTGGTTGTGGCTAGTCTTAGTGACAGGTAAAAGGCAGCCATGTTGATGGCACATAAAAGGCATTGGTGCCATGATATGTAAAAGGCACTTGTACTCGTGATATGTAAAAGACACCCTGTGCACTCTGTAGAATGGTTGGTGGTAGGGAGGGCATCCAGCCATAGAAACCCAGTCAAGACAGACTGGAGCCTGGTGCAGCTCTCTGGCTTACCAGCTCTAGTCAAACCCTCTAACCCATGCCAGCATAGAAAACAGATGTTAAATCATGATGATAATGTGATGCATAAGGTCAATTCTTTGACAACTAATCTGTTTGCATGGGTCAGACAGAATTAAGGCAGGTTTTGTATAGCTTGATGCCCTTTTCTGTTTCCAGCATTTATTCTGATGCATTCTGAAAGATTTGAATGCAAATATACTAGTCACTGTTGTGTATGTCAGAAGAGAACAACTTGTTCCTTTTACAATGACAATATGCTCATAAAATACTTGACTCATTGATGCAAGGTAGTCTGGGACAATAGTATTTTAACCTGTCTCTCATCAGCTAGAAGCACCTTGACCTTTGAGCCTAAATAAGCCACTGGCCTTGTTTATAATTTCAGCAAACGAAACTGTTTTTCTGATCAGGGCTTAGATCTGTCAACTGATAAAAAAAAAACTGACGAGAATATTAGCATTTGAATCTGCTGGAACATATTAAGAATATATCTGCAAAGCATCATCACAAATCTTTCAGTACACTGTGCAAATAACAAGTATATGACAGGCTTCCACTCACCATTTATAAGGTTTTGGCCAGCTTGGGGTTATAACACAAAATATCTGCTAAGGGTGCCACACAGTAGGGCCGAAACCAAGACCACAGAGTTGGCAAGCAACCATCATAACCATACAGCTATGCCTGTGCTTTTACACTTACAGATAATGTTTTTTTACGTATTAAGTTTTCTGGAAGTTTAATTTTTAAATGTTCATTTAGGTTAATTTAAAGTGTTATGGACTTACTTCCAAGCTTGAACTCTTTGTCAGTAGTGATGTTGAAGACATGACAGGGCAGATGAGAGCATCCAATTTATCTTTTTGCATAGCATCAGCAAATTCTTTATCGTATTTCTGAAACATAAGAGAAGGGCTGATAATAAATGAAAATAAAAAGAATGAATAAATAAAGGTTTTGATTAAGAACAACTGCTGGTAGTGGTGGTGATGGTTGTATGGAGGAGGAAGAGGAGGAGAAGGAGAAGAAAGAAGAAGAAGAAGAAGAAGGGAAGGAGGAAGAGAAGGTGTCGGTGGGGATTATGATGATGATGAAATACAATATATATATACATATATATGATACGGCACGTAAAATGCACCAATCCAACCGTGGCCGATGCCAGCCTCGCCTGGCACCAGTGCAGGTGGCACGTAAAAAGCACCCACTACACTCACGGAGTGGTTGGCATTAGGAAGGGCATCCAGCTGTAGAAACATTGCCAGATAAGACCGGAGCCTGGTGCAGCCTTCTGGCTTCCCAGATCCCCGGTCGAACCGTCCAACCCATGCTAGCATGGAGAACGGACGTTAAACGATGATGATGATGATGATGATGATGATATATGTATATATATATATACATGCATATATTATATATTGTATATTTAATGTTTCACTTAGGCATAGCAAGACTAATAACCAGGCGTAGCACTCAGTATGCTTCAGAATAATGTTAGATGAGTATAGAGTACAGATGAGTAGATTGTCTATATATACATACATACATATATATATATATATATATAATATAATTCAAGACAAAACCACTATTTTGCAAAACAAACAAGGAAGACTTAATCAATACATAAAAATTTTGAATATAAAGAAATAAACCGCCACTACAATCGTTTCATGTTTTCAATGACATTCGTCAGGTGGATATTCGATCATAAATTAAAACAGATTAGGAGATCGAATATCCACCTGACGAATGT
The DNA here is from genome assembly GCF_006345805.1 of Octopus sinensis. NCBI lineage: Eukaryota > Metazoa > Mollusca > Cephalopoda > Octopoda > Octopodidae > Octopus > Octopus sinensis. The sequence goes on from NC_043003.1 coordinate 21,058,513, forward strand.
CATTGAAGACATGAAACGATTGTAGTGGCGGTTTATTTCTTTATATTCAAAATTTTTATGTATTGATTAAGTCTTTCCTTGTTTGTTTTGCAAAATAGTGGTTTTGTCTCGAATTATATTATATAATATTTTACTATAAAATTGGATTTAATCCTAAATCTGATTTTCCCTGTAAATTTGGATTTATTCCCTAATATTTATTATTATATATATATATATATATATATATATATATATATATATATAACTTTTCATCATCTGACACAAGATTACCTCCTGCAATGCCCCTTCCCTCTGAAAATTAGGGTTAGGGTTAGGGTATTTGTCTTGCAAGTTACTTGGTGACCCTGTCAGGGTAGGTGCCATTTAAAAAGCATCCAGTCCATACTGTAAAGCGGTTGGCATTTGGAAGGGCAACCAGCTGTGAAAGCCATGCCAAAACTGACCTCATCTGTGCTTGTGCCATGTAAAAAGCACTAAGTCCATTCTGCCAAAACAGTCACATGAGACTGGTGCAGGCTTCTGCCTGGCCGGCTCCTGTCAAACCACCCCACCCATGCCAGCATTGAAGGCAGATGTTAAATGATGATGATGATGATGATGATGATGATGGTGATATAGAATTTTCCCTGTTAATTTTACAACAATATTGTTGTTGATAAAATGGGTTTCCAACTACGACACAAGAACTTGAACTAATTCTGTTAGACATAAACTGAAATAAAACTATTTTAAAGAGACTCACTTCTTTTTCAGCAACCAATTTATATATGTCTTGATATTTTCTAGAATTAAAAGCAGAGAGAAAAATATTGAAATATTTTGTTGTCTTTTTTTATATCTTATAATAATTTAAACTACCTAAGATTCTTCATTGCATGAGTCCCAGCTTTACCAACTTGAAGTCTTCTTCATTCCAATCCTTGTAGCTTCTATCTTTCTCACTCTGTTTCTTTCTTCTACCACTTCTGGTTCACATATGAAGATCCAACCCGAATATTCTACCAGCTTTATGATCAAACTGGCCAGATCACATCATCAAAATCTCAAATCTAAGAGATAATGAACCCTTAATTTGAAACAACGAGAATAAATAAGAATTATATTTGACTGAATAATTTAAATGCTAAAGGGTTAACTTAGAAGATGCAAAGTTCTGTTGTCTTCTTTATTAATTTCTCTTCAATCAACTTTTCCATGAAGATGAACTCTGTCTCTCTGAAGCATTGGATATTCCATTCTTTGCAGCAAGTTCAAGGTACTCTTTTTACCAATTTCATTAAATAATAAAAGTCTTGCCAATGCAGACCAGCATCTGTTTCCAAGGCCATCTTTACCCCATTATAGACCACCAACCAACCCAGCAGGCAAATCAATTTTCTGAGCCTAATAGTATTTGTTTATTGACAGTAAACCACAGAATATATAGATCAGAACTGGGGCCCCTAAACCTGTGAAGACCAAGGGCAACTGTTCAGTATGCCCCTTGAGATGGCCCTAATAGTCTGTTTGGAGTCTCCTTAACCCTTTTGGCTCTGGCTCTGAGTACAAATGTCTTGTTTTCATAAGTTTTGAATTAAAATTTTCCACCAAACCTTATTCACAATTTATGTTCCTAACCCTAGATAAATGATAACTAAGTTATTTTACTAAATTCTTTGTTATATTCAAAATTAATTGAAAGAAACACAGAGCATCTCAAACTAAATGCAGTAACGAAAGGGTTAATCATGTATACCAACTTCCCACTCTTATTTTTTTTCTGAACATGTTGAATTTCAGATGCTCAAACTGCATGTCAACTGCATTAACCTAACCTATGTAAGAGAACATGTAACAGCCATGAGCTCTGCTCTGCTTCCTATTACCTTCACTGTCATATCAAAATTAAAGCTAAGGCTACGAGCTGGCAGAATCGTTAGCATGCTGGATGAAATGTTTAGTGCTATTTCAACCATCACTAAGTTCTGAGTTCAAATTCCACCGAGATCGACTTTGTCTTTCAACCACTTGCAGTCAATAAATTAAGTACCAGTGAAACACTACGGTCAATGTAATCGACTAGTCTCCACCCCTCGAATTTCAGGCCTTTTTGCCTTCAGTAGAAAGGATATTAGTATTAAAGAGGTTACAGCAAAAGGTATCTTTCTTTAATGTTTTGCTTGTTTCTGTCATTGGACTGCGGCCGTGCTGGGGCTCTGCCTTGAAGGGTTTAGTTGGCTGCTTATTCTATTAGTGCTTTTGCTGAACTGCTAAGTTACAAGGATGTAAACAAACCAACATTTGTTGACAAGTGGTGGTAAGGCACAAACACAAACACAACACACACATGTGTGTGTGTGTGTGATATATATGTATATATATATAAATGAGTAACAGTGGAGGTACAGGTGTCAATTCATTAGAGCCATTTCATTAATTAATGAAGACATTACATCATTAGAAAGAAACTGTTTTCATCAGATGAATTCATGAACTTCAAAATAAAGGACTTTCAAAATGATTTAACACAGTTTAAAATTCACAGAGAGAAAAATATTTATAGTGATTCTGCTACTATTTCAGTTGACAATTTGGCTGTACCAGAGTAGTGTATATTTGATCAGAACAGAAATTTAGAGGTTAGTAGAGTTTTTAGGAGGGGGAAGGAATAATTGAATCCAGTGACCCAATTATCTTTATTTTCACAAAGAGAGGAGGGCATGGCTCCATTAGTTTAAATTTATCTGTTAAGGAGTTCTGTTGTGTCTGGGGAGAGTCATACTCTTTTTGTGCCTTATAATTTAACACACTCACCGGTAAAATTTCCACTTATTTCTTATTTTTATTTTCCTAAAATTTTCGTTGCATCTTGCAGCCTTTTCAATATTCTTGACTCGGTCTGTTATTTACACTACGTTCCTTTTTTTTTTGTTTGTGTGCATATGTGTGGGTCAGTATGTGTGTGTGTGTGTGTGTGTGTGTGCTTATGCATGCATGCCTGTACGTATGTATGTGTGTATGTATGTATGTATGCATGTGTGTATGTCTACATGTGTGTGTATGCATATGCATATATGTATGTATGTGTGTGCATCTGTATGTATGTATTCTGCTTATTCATGTGCTTGCATGTCTGTGTTTGTGTATTTTTTATATATGTGTGTGATCGTGTGTTTGTATATGTATGCACCTCTGTCTCCTTGTGCGTGCATGTGTGTGTGTGTGTGTGCGGGAGTGCATTTTGCAACTATGTACCACGTTTGTCTGTATGAATGTGCATCTCTATATGTGTGGACACGTGTCTCCTTGTTTAATGTCTACTGGTCAGTGGTAAGAAAATTATTTGTGATCTGGTCAACCTATTAAATTATGGAACCACTGCACAAACTTTATCTCCACAAGTTGACAAGGCAGAGGGCAGTAACAAAGAAGTGGGGGATAGGGAAGGGAGAACAAGGAGAAAAAAGAAAGGAAGAAAGCTGATTCAACTATTACTAATTACCATAATATTAATAGAGGAAGACTTTGAAGGATAATGGAATAAGGGTTATGGGGGCAAAGCTCTAAACTATGACAGGGAATCATTGCAGGGGAATAAAAAGAACCTGCTACAACTTAGCAGAGATATAATATTCTTTTCTACTCTAGGCACAAGGCATGAAATTTTGGGGAGGGATCCAGTCGATTAGATCGACACCAGTAAGTAACTGGTACTTAATTTATCAATCCCGAAAGGATGAACGGTAAAGTCGACCTCAGTGGAATTTGAACTCAGAACGTAAAGACAGATGAAATACCACTAAGCATTTCGCCATACGTACTAACATTTCTGCCAGCTCACCACCTTAGCAGAGTTGTAATATTATAGCAATAAGAGAAATTAGAAATTAAATATAGGTAAATAAATTTAAAAAGTGCTTGAAATTATAAGACAAAGAGATGCTTTAAGATAGAAAAGTAATAAGAAAATTAAAGTTTTAAAGAAACAGAAGGGTAAAAATGGAGATATAAAAAAGATATTTACACAATATTGTTGTGGGTGTATATTATTCTAATGAGGTGCCTCAATTTAAGTACCTAATTCAATTGAATTTTACTATGTGTATGTATATATGTATGTGTGTGTGTATATATATATATATATATATATATATATATATATATACACACACACACATATATATACATACATTTATGCATACAGGAGTGGCTGTGTGGTAAGTAGCTTGCTTACCAGCCACAGGGTTCCGGGTTCAGTCTCATTGCATGGCACCTTGGGCAAATGTCTTCTACTATAGCTTTGGGCCAACCAAAGCCTTGTGAGTGGATTTGGTAGACAGAAACTGAAATAAGCCATCATCATCATCATCGTTTAACGTCCGTTCTCCATGCTAGCATGGGTTGGACGGTTCGACCGGGGATCTGGGAAGCCAGAAGGCTGCACCAGACTCCAGTCTTATCTGGCAGTGTTTTACAGCTGGATGCCCTCCTAACGCCAACCACTCCGTGAGTGTAGTGGGTGCTTTTTACGTGCCACCTGCACAGGTGCCAGGCAAGGCTGGCAGTGGCCACGGTCGGATTGGTGTATTTTATGTGCCACACGGACGGAAGCCAGACGAGGCGGAGCTGGCATCGGCCACGAGTCGGATAGCTTTTTACGTACCACCAGACCAGGGATCCTGGCTGGTTCAATTCGATTTCGATTTCGCTTGCCCCAACATGTCTTCGCAAGCAAAGGGGGTTGGCATGGGTGCCTGTCGTACGGTCAGATTGGTGTATTTTACGTGCCACCGGCACGGAAGCCAGTGGAGGCGGCGCTGGCATCGGCCACGAGTCGGATAGTGCTTTTTACGTACCACCAGACCAGGGATCCTGGCTGGTTCAATTCGATTTCGATTTCGCTTGCCCCAACATGTCTTCGCAAGCAAAGGGGGTTGGCATGGGTGCCTGTCGTCGGATGAGGTTCTATATCGACTTCGCTTGCCTCAACAGGTCTTTGTGTCCAAGGGAGGAAAGGCATTCATAAGTGGGCTGGGCTCACTTGTCCTGCCTGGTCTTCTCACGTACAGAATATTTCCAAAGGTCTCGGTCGCTGGTCATTTCCTCAGTGAGGCCTAAAGTTCGAAGGTCATGCTTCACCCTCGTCCCAGGTTTTCCGGGTCTACCTCTTCCACGGGTTCCCTCAACTGCTAAGGATTGGCACTTTCTCACACACCTATCTTCATCCATTCTCGCCACATGACCATACCAGCGCAATCGTCTCTCTTGCACCACAAACTGATGCCTCTTAGGTAAAACATTTCTCTCAAGGTGCTAACGCTCTGTCGAGTATGTACACTGACATTACACATCCATCGGAGCATACTGGCTTCATTCCTCATGAGCTTACGCATGTCCTCGGCAGTCACGGCCCATGTTTCACTGCCATGTAGCATGGCTGTTCGTACACACGCATCATACAGTCTGCCTTTTACTCTGAGCGAGAGGCCTTTAGTCACCAGCAGAGGTAAGAGCTCCCTAAACTTTGCCCAGGCTATTCTTATTCTAGCAGTTACACTTTCAGCGCACCCACCCCCACTACTGACTTGGTCACCTAGATAATGGAAGCTATCAACTACTTCTAGTTTTTCCCCTTGGAAAGTGACAGAAGTTATTTTCTGCAGATGTTCGGAGTTTAATGCTCCTGAGCATCTGCCACATACAAAAACTATCTTCCCAGTTAGCCTACCTTTGACATTGCTGCACCTCTTATGTGTCCATAGCTTACACTGGGTACATCTTATAGAGTTTCTACCTACACCTTTTCTACAGATCGAGCAGGGCCATCTTCCTGAAGACATTTGTGGATTGTCTACCTTCCTACTTATTAGTACTTTGGTTTTAGCTAGGTTGACTCTAAGGCCCCTCGATTCTAAACCTTCTTCCACACCTGGAACTTCTCCTCCAGCTCTGATAGTGACTCAGCAATAAGAGCAAGGTCGTCAGCGTAGAGGAGATCCGGGGACAACCTGTCTTGAATTCCTCCGTAATTGCCTGGAGGACTATGATAAATAGGAGGGGGCTGAGTACTGAACCCTGGTGGACCCCAACCTCTACTTTGAATTCTTCTGTGTACATGTTGCCAACCCTCACCTTACTTACGGCATCTCTGTACATGGCTTGCACAGTCCTCACCAGCCATTCATCTATCCCTAGTTTCCTCATTGACCACCAGATAAGGGATCGGGGGACCCTATCAAAAGCTTCTCCATGTCAACAAAAGCCAGGTACAGGGGCTTATCTTTGGTTAGGTATTTCTCCTGCAGCTGCCTTACCAGGAATATAGCATCAGTGGTACTTTTCCCTGGCACGAACCCAAACTGCATCTCATCTAAACTAACTCTCTCTCTAATTAGTTGGGCTATGACCCTCTCCGTAACCTTCATTACTTGATCCAACAGCTTGATACCTCTGTAATTATTTGTATCTAGGGCATCACCTTTACCTTTGTAGCAGTTGACTAGTATGCTGCTACACCAGTCATTGGGTATGACTCCTTCGTGTATCACCTGGTTGACTATACGGGTGACTAGGTTATAGCCGACACCGCCAGATATTTTGAGCATCTCTGCAGTAATTCCTGATGGGCCTGGGGCTTTCCCTGTCTTCATGCTTCTAATTGCCTTAGCTACCACGGAACTATCAACTCGGATAGCTGGTCCCTCTGTTGGGTCAACATTCGGCAGACTCTCTTTATCCCATTCATTTTCTTTATTCAGCAACCTTTCATAGAACCTTTCATAGAACCATCATATATATATATATATATATGTATGTGTGTGTGTTTGTTTGTGTGTCTGTGTTTGTCCCCCACCATCGCTTGACATCCGATGGTGGCATGTCTACATCCCTGTAACTTATCTTAGCATTTCAGCAAAAGAGAACAATAGAAAAAGTACAAGGCTTACAAAGAATAAGTCCTGAGGTCAATTTGTTTGACTAAAGGTGGCGCTCTAGCATGGCTGCTGTCAAATGACTAGAACAAATAAAATAATATATATATATATGTATGTATGTCTGTATACACATACATATACATAATACATATATATATATATATATATATATATATATATACATATATATATACATATACATGCATAGATGTCTGTATATTCTTTTACTTGTTTTAGTCATTAGACTGTGGCCATGCTGGGGCACATTATGGTGTGAGCATCACAACATAAACACTGTAGTGCAAAATATTAAAGTGTAACAATAAACCATGTTATAAACTCCATGATGTAAACCGTTTGGTAAAGAGCAGCAGGGTTTACTGGAAAGAAAGATATATGTAGAAATAAACAAGCAAAGACAGGATAAACTGTTTCACACTCACCTACGTCCATCTGATGCATAAATGACTTTAGATGCTACCTTGTCCTAGCAAAACAGGATTAATATAAAGTAAAGAAGCGAACAGACAAAAATGTGAAAGCAAAATATTTTTCATTTCAAAAACTATCCCATTTTTTTTTTCCTTTAATTAATTTTTGGGTTTTTATTTATCTATTTACTAGCAGTATCACCCGGCGTTGCTCGGGTTTGTAAGGGAAATAACTATAAAGCATTTTTAGAGAGTTATAGCCAAAAAATAGCAAAAAAATGGGGGAAAAAATGATGGTAAATTTTTTTTGATAGTTAAAAAGGTCGAGTTGCATCCCCTAGACCATCTGTGGTTTGTTTCTGATTGTCGACCCCATGTCGAATTATCGATCTTTTTCAGAACTGGGGGAACTTTTCAAAATGTTCGCTGCATTAGTTTTGAATTATGACATTGGGCTATGTGTGTGTCAAGTTTCATCAGAATCGGTTGAAAGCCGTGGTCAGGGTGAGGGTACAACCTGACAGACACACAGAAACACACACAGACAAACTGCCGTTTATATAGAGAGAGATTTCCTATAATTTCAAGTCTGAAATTATTTTCTATAATTTCAAAGTTTACTCAATGGTAGATTCTCTGTTGGTCTTCACTATGAGAATTCGGTTGTTTGTTCAACCAAATGAATTCCTACTCATGAAAATACCATACAAGTGGCTGAGTATTCCACAGACTATTTTCAGGTTGAATCAGTGTGAGACAATGTGACAAAGGTGAAATGAGAAAATTGGGAGCAGCTGTTTGGACACTGGTGATTTGGCATGGCTGATTGTGACACTGGTCTTGCTTTGATGACAGTACTTTTCATGCTGAAGACACACACACACATGCATGTGTATATGTGCAACCCACATGCACATGAATTCTACAAAGTATATTTATATTAGACGATGAACTCAAAAAGAAGACAACACGAGAGGGCCAAGTTTTAATGAACATTATTTTAGTATAACCCTTAAAAGAAAGGAAACATCCTTGACATTTCAGTCATTAGTCCTTCATCAGCAAAATAAAAACACACTTGGCAGAAAAATATTTGGGATCAAGAAGATAATACTTACAAAAGGATAAACAAGGGCTGAAATAATTTTCTTAAAACCTTCTGATTTTGTAACAAAATACAACTCCTTACTTGGGCTTTCATATTTTCTGGAACAGAAGGAGAAAAATATGCAGGTTGTACTGAAAGTAATGTAAAAGCGGGTATAATCTTTTTATTAACTAACAGAAATATGATACTATAATCTTAATATGTGATCTGCAGTTTTAACTGTTTTTTGCTTTGTTAGATAGAATAAAGAGGTGACCATGGGATTGGACCTAGAAAGTTACCCTCCTAGGCACAAGTCAGGGCAAGATTGTTTGTGGAAGGCTAGCACTCACCCATGCATACCAGACTCTCCTCTCCACACCACTGATGTTATCCAAGGGAAAGGCAAAGGCCGATACAGCTTGGCACCAGTGATGTCGCAACTCATTTCTACAGCTGAGTTAACTGCAGCAACGTGAAATAAAGTGTCTTGCTCAAGAACACAACATGCAGCCTGGTCCGGGAATTGAACTCACAACCTCACAATCGTAAGCTCTACACTCTAACCACTGAGCCATGTGCCTTCACAGATAGTGTAATTCATTATATAAAGTAGAAAATTAGGAAAAGCTTTGAATATGGATGCATAATCATGTGCTTAACCCTATAGTGTTTAAACGGCTAAAATATGTCACATGGTTTATGTTCAAAATGACCAGAACTGGCCAATCACACCTACTTTACAATGTCATTCTTAAAATAAGCCATCACATCACTGAAATCTGAAAGCTACAAGATAATGTGAGACCAATTCAAAACAATGTGAATAAATAAACATTACACTTGACAGAAGTTTGCCTTGAAACCTCATGGTTCCTGGTTCAATTCTATCATGTGGCATCTTGAGCAAGTGTTATCTGCTGGGACAGCTACTGCCTTGTTGAATGAAATCTGATATACTCACATAACTATTGCATAATGTGTGAAGGCATATGGCCTAGTGGTCAGAGTGTTGCACTCACTATGGCAAGAGCATGGTTTCAATTCCCAGACTGGCTTGTTAGTTGTATTTTTTGAGTAAAACATTTCATTTTATCAATAAATCTCTGAACGAGGTATAAACAGTAACTGCATGACAGTGGGAGGTATATTTGCCATCTCAATATGGCTAACCACTAAGGGTGGGTGTTATTGTAGCTTGTAGCCCCAGGAGAACATCGTCTCCAGCTGGCTTTAGGCACACTTTCTGTGCCCTTAAGGTATTTGCAAAGAGAGTTCATCCTTCCCTGATGACCTCCTTTGCAAATACCTTAAGGGCACAGAAAGTGTGCCTAAAGCCAGCTGGAGACGATGTTCTCCTGGGGCTACAAGCTACAGTAACACCCACCCTTAGTGGTTAGCCATATTGAGATGGCAAATATACCTCTCATTTCATTTTATGTTGCTCCAGTAAATGAGTAACCCTGTGGCAGACTGGCATTCCCTAGCTTGTTGGGTAGCATCCTTCAAAAGCTATATAATCCTTTCTACTATGGGCACAAAGCCTGAAATTTGGAGGGAAAAGAGTAAGTCAATCACATTAACCCCAGTACTCAACTGGTACTTATTTTATCAACACTGAAAGTATGAAAGGCAAAGTCAACCTTGGTGGAATTTGAACTCAAAAGAAAGACAAACGAAATGCTGCTAAGCATTTTGTCCAGCATGCTAACAATTCTGCTAGCTTGTGCCTTAATCATCATCATCATCATCATCATTTAGCGTCTGCTTTCCATGCTAGCATGGGTTGGACGGTTCAACTGGGGTCTGGGAGGCCAGAAGGCTGCACCAGGCCCAGACTGATCTGGCAAGATTTCTACGGCTGGATGCCCTTCCTAACGCCAACCACTCCGTGAGTGTAGTGGGTGCTTTTCACGTGCCAGACAGGGCTGGCAAATGGCCACGGTTGGATGGTGCTTTTTACGTGCCACCGGCACGGGGGCTGGGCTAGGCTGTAAACGGCCACGGATAATAATAATAGTTTCAAATTTTTGCACAAGGTCAGCAATTTTGATAACATTGGCCCCAGTGCTCAACTGGTTATTATTTTATCAACCCTGAAAGGATGAAAGGCAATGTTGACCTCAGCAGAATTTGAACTCAGAACGTTAAGACAGACAAAATGCTGCTAACCATTTTGCCTGGCATGCTAACAGTGCTGCCAGCTCGCTGCCTTAATAATAATAATAATATAATAATAATAATAATAATAATAATAATAATAATAATAATAATAATAACAATCCTTTCTACTATAGGCACAAGGCCTGAAATTTGGAGGGAAAAGAGTAAGTATATCACATCAACCCCAGTACGCAACTGGTACTTATTTTATCGATCCTGAAAATATGAAAGGCAAAGCCAACCTTGGCGTAATTTGAACTCAAAACATGACGACAGACAAAATGCTGCTAAGCATTTTTCCTGGTAGGCTAATGATTCTGTTAACTTGCATCTTAATAATAATAAAAATAATAATAATAATAATAATAATAATAATGATTATAATAATAATAGTAATAACAATAACAATAACAATAATAATAATGATAATATTGGTTTCAAATTTTTGCACAAGGCCAGCAATTTTGTGGACAGTAGTTAATAAATAACATCAGCCTTAGTTTCCAGTCTACTCAGCTGACAAAACTGAGTAGTACTTATATTTCAAAGGACCAGCCATTTTACATTCTGTGTCACACACTGAATCTACCTGAGAACTACACTAAGGGTACATGTGTCAGTGGAGTAGAGTACTCAGCCACTTGCATGCTAATTTCACAAGCACACTATTCCATTGATCGGATCAACTGGAACCACCGTTGTCCTCATCTTCAACAAGTGTCTTGGGGAAATTTTGAACATGGGTTCTCATTCCTAAGGTATTTTTCGATGTTATTATTATTATTATTAATAATTACTACTACTACTACTACTACTACTACTACTATTATTATTCAGGTCACTGCCTGGAATTGAACTTGGAATTTTGGTGTTAGTAGCCCAAACTCTTAACCACTACACCATTATGTAAATAATGTAAATAATGTACATAATTCCTCATCTCTTAAATATAGGCATAGGAGTTGCTGTGTGGTAAGTAGCTTGCTTATGAACCACATGGTTCCGGGTTCAGTTTCACTGCATAGCACCTTGGGCAAGTGTCCTCTACTATAGCCTCAGGCCAACCAAAGCCTTGTGAGTGGATTTGATAGACAGAAACTGAAAGAAGCTCATCGTATATATATGTATGTGTGTGTATATGTTTGTGTGTCTGTGTTTGTTCCCCCTCACATCACTTGACAACTGATGCTGGTGTATTTACGTCCCCATAACTTAGCGGTTCAGCAAAAGAGACCGTTAGAATAAGCACTAGGCTTACAAAGAATAAATTCTGGGGTCGATTTGCTCGACCAAAGGCGGTGCTCCAGCATGGCCACAGTCAAATGACTGAAACAAGTAAAAGAGAGTAACTGTGGAACCATTGTTGTGTGCTTAACAACAGAGTACCAGTTTTTTTTTATGTACCCCATGGTACCCCAATCCATGGAAACCTATGAAATCAATCTGTGGTGCAAACAAAATATTTGTGGAGTGCAGCTATAGAATACTTACATCAATTTGCTCATCAAATGTCCATCAGAGCACATTATTTGTACTGCCAAAAGCACAGCATCAAGGATCCTAGGAGGAGTAAAATCAATCACCTGTAAATTAAATGAAACAACAACAGCTATCAATGATAGACTCTTCATAGGTGCCCTAACCCTAATGGTAGTGTGCTATGATATATTTCTTTACTACCCACAAGGGGCTAAACACAGAGGAGACAAACAAGGACAGACAAACAAGGACAGACAAATGGATTAAGTCGATTATATTGACCCCGGTGCGTAACTGGTACTTAATTTATCGACCCCGAAAGGATGAAAGGCGAAGTCGACCTCGAGGTGGTGTGCTATGATAGTTTGCTTCCCAGCCATATGGTTCTGGGTTCAATCCAACTGCATGGCACCTTGAGCAAGTGTCTTTTACTATAGTCCCAGACCAAGAAAGGCCTCTCCCAATCATTGTACTGTGATCATGTTGGGAAACTACCTTGAAGGATTTTAGTCGAACAAATTCAGCACTTACATTTTAAGGCTGGTTCTTATTCTATTTGACTCTTTTGCCAAAGTACTGAGTTACAGGGATATAAATAAACCAACAGTAGTTGTCAAGCAATGATGGGGACAAACATGAATCCAAGCATGCACGCACACACACACACACACACACACACACACACATGCACACATATAGATGTACATATGTGTAAGCACTTGTGCCAGTGGCATATAAAAAGCACCTTTCGAGCACTGGGCCTCATGGAGGCAATAACAACTGACCGAGACCTTTGGTAACATGCTGTCCTTGTGGAGAAGACCCATCCAGCCAACTGAAATTGTAGTCATGGCAGATACTGGTGTCACACAACTGACACCTATGCTGGTGGAAAGTAAAAGCATTCATTACATTCTTGGAGTGGTTGGTGTTAAGAAGGGCATGAAGCTGTAGGAACCATGCCAAATCAGACTGGAGTCTGGTGCAGCCCCTCAGGTTATCAGCCCTGGTTGAACCATCCAACCCATGCCAGCATGGACAACAGATATTATATGATGATGATGATGGATGAGGACGAATATAACACACACACGCACGCACACACACATACACACACACACACACACACACACACACACACACACACACCACACACACACACATATATATACTTCAGATATGAAACCACATATGGACTGTAGGCAATTTTCCTTCTTCTTTAGACTTTTCCCTTTTTCTTTTCTGTCAAAGAGCCATATATGAAATGTTAAAAACTCTCTCCTTTCACCGAGCGTTAAACTAACATAATTCTTGTGCATATCCTCACATTTGTAGTTTTCCCTCTTTTACTCTTTATGTTTTTTATTCCTTTTTTGAATTGTTTGTTTGTTGAATTGACTATATGTATATGATGAGCTTCTTTCAATTTTCATCTACTAAATCTGCTCACAAGGCTACGGTTGGCCCTAAGCAATAGTAGAAGACATTTGCCCAAGGTGCCATACAGTGGAACTGAACCCAGTACCCTTTGGTTGGGAAGCAAATAACTGAAGCAAGTAAAAGAATGAAAGAATAATTTGTTTTCTTTGTAGTTTACTTCATAACTTCTTGTATTCTTCTAGCTTTACCTAACAAGTCTCTTTAAAATAATAACATTCTTACCGTATGCCCTTTGGCTTCCAATGCTTTCTTTGCTAAATGAACTGCTCTACGGCAGGCTGGGGTAGCACTAACTAAATTATCAGTCTCATAATATCCAATCCGCAGTTTTCTCTTGCCATCAAACAACTGAAAAGTAACAGAAAATATATTTGTTATTATTATCATTATTATTATTATTATTATTATTATTATTGAGTGAGCGAGCAGAGCATGCCATCAAAGTGACACTGGGGTAAAATATACAAAGCCCAGTATACCCATCATGACTACCCGTCTGATAAGGGTACACCAGGCACATGCATCATAACCATATGTGCGCGACATGGTGATCTCAAATCAAGATAAACAGCACATGACCTTGCAGGTGGAGCCCAGTTAGAATTTTCTTCAGATCGAGTAACTCATCCCGCTCAAAAGGTCCCTGAATAAGGGTTGTTTAAGGACGTTGAACGAAACACCCATGTTTCCAGAGGTGAATTATTCAAACCCCAACGGATCCTTCTCAACACATGGCTATGATGCTCCCCCACTACTTCTGCTCGTGATCAGAGATGCACATATCGTCAGCCACTAAGGGACATGCTCAACTGGTTAAGGTCAAACAACTGACAAGCAAATCTGTGGTATTGAGCAGAATATTTGCTGTAGCCCATCTTTTATACCAAGATGGGCTACAGCATATCGTTATTATTATTATTATTATCATTATTATTATTATTATTATTATCATTATTACTATTATTATCTTTTATCTTTTACTTGTTTCACACATCAAACAAAAAAAAGAATGAATAAATCTATGAAAATCAAGAAAAATCATTCTTTACATGATTCTGGAATACTGTAGGGGATATTTGGGGATCCATTTCAAAGACTTCCTGAGAAAACAATGCTTTTGTTGCCATAACCAAACCATCAGCAGTCTGTGCCATTGGGCCCACGGAAGTCTGAACTGTAATTAAAAAAATAATGCTATTAATTAAATAAACAACAGTAATTAAACAAACAATTTATCATTATAAATAGAATTGTTATATGCAGGAATAATTGTTTGGTGTGATTCAGGTTTTGGTCACAACAGGCAGCAACACAAGAAAATGTCTGCTACCAAAACTACAATAAATAGAGGTGGGTAAAATGACAACTAGACCAAGTACTGAGTTGGTATAATCAGCTGAAAGTACTGTGAGTGGTGCCCCAATGTGGTTGTAGACCATAGGTTACAAGCAGAAAAGGAACATCTGAGAAATTTACAAAAAAAAAAAAAAAATTGATGTTGTTCAACCTTAGTTTAGTTTTAATCAAACAAAACAATAATGAAAACCATTCTGCCCATATCCGTCCCGTCTTTTATTTAGACATAGTATATTTGGACTATATTATCTGATACATCCTTCCACTTTGAAAGTATGCTTAGGGATTGATTTGTGACCCAGAGCTGAGGATTGGGCTGTTATCTGTGACCAAGAGATTTTACAGAACATTACAACCTAATTTTCTTTAAGAAACTGAACACACAATTACTATATGGTGTGTCCATAAACTCATGGTGGGATTTCAAAATTATTTTATTCAGCATGTATATAAAATCTGTAGTGTTGCAAGTTATAAATAGTTTTGAAATCCCACCATGGACACACTGTATATATGACACACTATATATTCATGGACACACTGCCACACTGTATATATGACAAGACTCTCAATCTCTTCTCTTTCTCTCTCTCTCTCTCTTTAAACATATGGATTTGTACCTTTCTTTGAAGTCAGCTGCAAAAACTAGGCTTTACCAATCCCTGAACATCACTCATATCTCTTCTCTTGCACACTACATCTGATTCTTCTTATGCACAATTTTGATCTCAACACATTTGAAGTTTATTTTACATACAGATGGTTTGACACTCCACCAATCATGCATGCTGACATTGCACATACTGTAGGGCATGCTTACTTCATTTCTTTCCAATCTTACAGATCCTTCACATTCTGGGTCCACATCTCACTACTGCGTAGTATTGCAGCTCATACACAAGCATCATACAGTCTGCCTTTCACTCAGCTACAGAAACCTTTTGCTGTTGACAGCAGAACTAGAATAAAAGATTCCTGAACTTTCTCCATTCTGTTTTTTCTCTGGTTGTTCTTCTGTGAGAACATATTCCATCAGTGCTGATTAGGTTACCTAGATAACAGAAGCTATCAACTGTCTCTAGGGATGCTCCAAGACATTTCAAAACATCTATTTTCTGTGCACTCTTAAGAGTTTATTGCCTCAGCAAATCTATCACATACAAAGACTTCTTCCTCTGTTAATCTGCCTATGATTTCACTACACCTCTAGTGTGTCTATAGCTTGCATTGGGCATATCATATCGAATTTCTATCCATTCATTTTGTATATAACACACATGGTTATTTCCTTGGTGGTAGTAAGGTTGTTTTCTTTCCATACATGCCAAAATTTCAGTCTTTGCTAAGTTAACTTTGGGGAAGCTTTGAGTCTAGGTTTTATTTTCACCTCAGAATCCCTTCCCTAATCCTACTATGGAGAACATGGTCAACAGAATATGACTGTTTCCACAGGTATCCAGTCTTAAATGCCTTCATTAAGGCCCTAAAGACTCTGTTACATAGAAAGGACTGAGCACAGAGCCCTAGTAGACCCTACTTATGTACTAAATTCATTACTGTACTCATTGCTAATTCTCATCATGTTGACAGCAACCTTGTACATGGCTTGTACAGATCTCACATTCATCTGCCCCTAGCTTTCGCAGCACCTCCAGATCATCAAGTGAAGGTCTGTGTTGAAGTCTTACTCCTGGTTAACAAATGTCAGGTACAGTGGCTTACTCCTAGCCAGGTAGCTCTCCTGTTGTCTCACAAGAAAGATTGCATCAATAGAATGAAGATCCAATTAGTAAGGTATGTAGAATTAAAGACAGAACTCAGAATCAGAGAGCAGAGTATCTTATCTATACTGGCACTATGTTGTCATGGTTTAAGCCCTGGTCAGCACACCCATTTCAGAATATTGAAACTGTGAGAAGATGCATGGCTTAGTGGTTAGTGTATTTCACTCACAATCATACAGTCATGAGTTCAATACCAAGTGACGCATTATGTCCTTGAGCAAGACACTTTATTTCACATTGCTCCAGTCCACTCTGCTGGCAAAAGGGAGTTGTACCTGTAATTGAAAAGGCCAGCCTCATCCCATTCTGAGTCACACTGAATCACCCTGAGAACTGCATTAAGAGTATGCATGTCTGAGGACTACTCAGCCACTTGGATGCTAATTTCTTGAGCAGACTGTTCCATTAATAGGCTCAACTGGAACCCTTATTGTCATAACCAACCAAGTGCCAGTTATTGAAACTATAACCATCTTCTGACAGAGCACATCTATGATAAGACATTTTAACTGTAAGTATCTTGTCATTGTTTTTCAAACAACATGTGTGGCCGTTGCCAGCCTCCCCTGGCACCTGTGCCGGTGGCACGTAAAAAGCACCATCCGTATGTGGTCGATGCCAGCGCCACCTCGACTGGCTTCCATGCCGGTGGCATGTAAAAAGCACCAACCAATAGTGGCTGTTGCCAGCCTCCCCTGGCACCTGTGCCGGTAGCACGTAAAAATCACCCACTACACTCATGGAGTAGTAGGCGTTAGGGAGGGCATCCAGCTGTAGAAACACTGCCAGATCAGACTGGAGCCTGGTGCAGCCTCCTGGCTTCCCAGACCCCATTCGAACTGTCCAACCCATGCTAGCATGTTAAACAATGATGATGATGATGATGATGTGTCTAGGACTACATTTATCCAATGTCCTTTCTATCTTTTTAAGATGGTGGAGTAAGATTTAAAGGTGATTTAACTGCTATTTCTAGCTTGTTTTGAGACTCATCCTTTAGACCACATCATTGAGTTTATGTAAATAAATGAAAACATGAAAGAAAAGTAATATTATTCTTACTCAGAATTTGTTCTTTGACTGGTTTATAGGTACTTCCTAACCTATAATTGAAATAAAAAATTAAATCTATCAAAATCAATTAATCAATCAATTAATTAGTGAATTAATCAATTACAATCTGACATTGATATGACATTATATAAAAAAAACCAATAGAAACAAAAATATAAATCAAAATTTTTGAAGTCATTATATTTAAGCATTTACAATAGAAAAAAATAATACATTTAACATCAACCACACATAAAGAACATGGAATATTGTACTCCTTATTTAACCTGGTGATTGTTAGCTTGGGTCCATATAAGATTTTGTTGTTAAAATTTATTTGCAATAAATTACATATACAATACACAGAATATTTTAACAATTATATATATACAGGAGTGGCTGTGTGGTAAGTAGCTTACTTACCAACCACATGGTTCTGGGTTCATTCCCACTACATGGCACCTTGGGCAAGTGTCTTCTACTATAGCCTCGGGCCGACCAAAGCCTTGTGAGTGGATTTGGTAGACGGAAACTGAAAGAAGCCCGTTGTATATATGTATATATATATATATATATGTGTGTGTGTGTGTGTGTGTGTGTGTGTGTATATGTTTGTGTGTCTGTGTTTGTCCCCCCAACATTGCTTGACAACCGATGGTGGTGTGTTTACATCCCTGTAACTTAGCAGTTCGGCAAAAGAGACCGACAGAATAAGTACTAGGCTTCCAAAAAATAAGCCCTGGGGTCGATTTTCTCGACTAAACGTGGTGCTCCAGCATGGCCGCAGTCAAATGACTGAAACAAGTAAAATAGAAGAGATTTTACTTGTTTCAGTCATTAGACTGTGGCCATGCTTGGGCACTACCTTGAAGAATTTTGAGTTGACTGTATTGATCACTGTACTTATTTTTATAAAGCCAAGTACTTAATCTATCAGTTGGTTTTGGCAAACCATTAAGTTATGGGGACATAAATACACCAACACATAGACATACGCATACATGTATGCATGTGTGTATATATACATATATATATATATATACATATATATATATATATATACATACAGGAAGAAGAAGAAAATGGAGATATTGAAGTTAATAAGAGTTTATTATCAGCAACAAATTAAGTATTATCCCATACAGCTGTTTCAATAATGGACAGTGAAATTAATTAAATATTAAATTCATATTTCTGAGCAGAATCTCTTCAGAAGAAAGAAATAATACCCTTAGATATTTTGTGTGTTTGTTTGTAGACACATCACAGCAGACTGAATGATATTGTTTATGATTTATATCTATGTGTCCGGATGAGAGGTTTGCATTTTCTTCTTCCTTTACATGAATATAAACTATGGTTTATATACAAACCTATCATCTTAAGGATATAAATTCTCCTAAAAATATTAGGTATTGAACCAGTATTTCTTTGGATTATACCATCCTTTCATGAGGCTAACATAATCTTTAACTGAATTCTATAAACTAATTTTATTTATTGCTACAGTAATAAAAATACATATGTAAGGACTATACTGGTAAAATGGAGGTAATTAGAATCAACACTTCTTTAAAAGATATAATCATACCTCCTAAAATATCTATACGAAAGAACTTATTTAAAAAACTAATGAATTTGTAGCATACAACTTGGAGGAAATTCCTCTCTCTCTCTGTTATATATACATGAATATGGATGTAGTAGATAACAGCTAGCCTTCGGCCGCCCTTTTGCACCCTGTTGTGTCCACAACTCTGATTGGTTGATATTGGCGCAATTTGTCTCTTGCTCTATTGTGTGCCAATATGCAACCCAGCCAACTGCAGCATTCTGACAAGGTCACATGAGACAGTTTCTTCTAAACTTCTGGTAAGCGATAGCACATTATAGAACTGTAGCTTCACTCCATCTCAATGTCTTTCGGTTCCAGATCTTTAAGGTCTAGCCACTGACCACACAGCCAGTTCCAGAGACAACACAACAGCAGCCACAAGAAGACTCAACTTCATGCAGCAGCGTTCAGGACCTCCATCTCTGTCGCCATCATCTTCTTAATGTTGTCAACAACATTTCTCTACGTACACAGCAACCAGCAACACTTGCACTGGTTCTATCTCATCACTGTTTGTAAATTACTTCACCATGGTTAACAGCAAATACAACCTGTGAGAACTCCTGTAACAAGTAACCGGCTCTGCATCATAGCCATGGCTTCACGTACGACATGTACCTCAACTGGCTCTGCATTACAGCCACAACTTCTTGTTATAACACTTCAACTATCGTGTACCTTGACTACAAACTGATATTTATCATCCTTATGTCTGAACATTCTTCTAACGTCATATTATAGACTCTTTCAATGATCTGTACTTTATGCACACACATACACTTTGTATACATGACAGCCTGTCTATTATTATGTATATATGACGCATACACACACTTGTTAACATATAAATATAATCTTCTCTTAAACATTCTACCCGGTTGTGTGTCTCTTTTCCTTCTGGCTCTTATATGCATTTATCCTTTTCATATTTATTGAATCGACTGTGTGGTGTACTAAAAGAGCCATTATCTTCACCTCTCATTTACAAATTCATCTGCAAACTCAGATGGCAAGCCTTGCACTTCGATGACAAACATGACACACAAAACATAAATATCAACAGTGAAATGGATAATATTTCTAAAAACTTCAAAACCAAGAAAATCTCACAACCTAACCACCACTTCTGCGCTATCAAACAAGAACTTTGGACTTGTTTAAATGTCAGCTAACTTCTTGATTTAAGATTTCCTTTACCAAATCTCATTATATTGTTTCAAATTAATCTTGATAGTTTTATGACCATAACCACTATGATTTCTGTCAACTCACTCAGCCCCCTTCCTAACATACATTGCTCCTTATTTTTGGCCTTAGATTCTGATATACAAAGATTTGATAAACAAGTCTATAAATTAAAAGCTCACCCATCAATTTCAGTCAAATTTAGTTAATATATACTTAAACTGTTTAAATACTACATAAATAATACTTTTATAAACAAACCTGAAATTGACTGAAATTTTGCAAGGAGCCATGAAAGCATTGATTTGTGGGTTCGATTCAGCCTGAGGTTAGCTCATCAGTCATTTGTTTATATTTAAAAATTGTTGCTTTAAAATTGGAGAATGAATATCATTATGATATATATTATATACAGTTATTGTACAGTTATTATATTATGAGCCTTCCATAGTAGCTTTCTCTCTGTAATTCGCAAAGCCTTTCAGGTTTGTTTATAAAAATATTATTTACATATGTATATATGCTAGCATGGAAAGCGGGTGCTAAATGACGATGATGATGATGATGATATACATACATATATATATATATATATATATATATCATCATCATCATCATCATCATCATCGTTTAGCGTCCGCTTTCCATGCTAGCATGGGTTGGACGGTTCACCTGGGGTCTGGGAAGCCAGAAGGCTGCACCAGGCCCAGTCTGATCTGGCAATGTTTCTATGGCTGGATGCCCTTCCTAACGCCAACCACTCCATGAGTGTAGTGGGTGCTTTTTACGTGCCACCAGCACAGGTGCCAGACAGACAATAGAATAGGACATGCCAAAGCAATAAATATTGAAGAAATACAAAAAACGAAAAATGCTTCAGATACATCCAATAATATACCCTTTATTACAACACACAACCCAGAAACACAGTACTTTACAATGCTATCCATCAGAACATCCCACTACTAAAACAAGATCCAAGAATGAAACAAGCATTCAAAATATACAAAATAATCGAAAGTAAAAGACAATCAAGATCCCTCCAAAAATTCCACTCAAGTGCTAAATTACCTTGCACAATTCCTACAGCAACAGTCTAAAAAAGTAGCTACCACAATTGCAGGCCCTGCATCAACCTTATTGAAGACACAACATACAAAATCAAATCAGGGTAGACTTTTACCGTAAAAAAATCACTTTATATGTTCTTCAAGGAATTTAATATATGCTATCAAATGTCAAGGATGTAATGAAGATTACATAGGTCAAACAAAGCTTACTCTAAGAAATAGACTAACCATTCACCAATAACAAATATGAGACCTTCAGTACAAGACAGATCCCACTGAGTGGTTACATAGGCATATGGGCAAAAAATAAGTCTCCCAAATTTCAGGTCTTCTCACTCTACCTATTTTCAGCGAATACCACAGATGAAGCACAGATAAAGAAAATACTTTCATACAAAAGTACAAACCAGGACTTAACAAACTTTAACAGAGTACATATACAAATAACTATTCACACACAAAACTCATTCTGCCACATATCATGAAGAAGCTACACAGCTAACAACCTAAATTTTAGCCATTGGACTACATACAAACGACTCTTGTCCACTCTCCCACCAGACAGATTAAATTTGGAGTGTCTTGATCATAACTAAACATGTCCACTCAACTGAGTCAGCCTTAACTTATGACACAAACATTGTCACTTGATACTAACATGCAAATGTAGTGGGGAACGTATAAAAATTTCTAAGTCCAGTTATGGGACTATCATTTACCAATCAAATCCTATTCAAAACATATACAAATCTGAGCCATGAACTCCTATATATATATATATATATATATATATATATATATATATATATATATATATATATATATATATATATATATATATATATATATCTTTATATATGTATATACCAGTGTCGCCTGTTACCAGCATCGCCTTACTGGCACTTGTGCTGGTGGCACGGGAAAAAACATTCAAGCGTGGTTGTTGCCAGTCCCGCTGGACTGGCTCCTGTGCAGGTGGCATATAAAAAACACCATTTGAGCGTGGCTGTTGCTAGTACCGCCCGATTGGCCCTCATGCCAGTGGCATGTAAAAGCACCCACTACACTCTCGGAGTGGTTGGCTTTAGGAAGGGCATCCAGCTGTAGAAACTCTGCCTAGTGCAGCCATCTGGTTCGCCAGTCCTCAGTCAAATCGTCCAACACATTCTAGCATGGAAAGCAGACGTTAAACAATGATGATGATGATGATGATGATGATGATATATATATATATATATATATATATATATACACACACATATATGTATGTATGTACATATTTAATGAGCTTCCAGTGTTTCCCTTTATGAAATTCACTCACAAAGCATTAATCAGCCTGAGGCTATAACACAAGACACTTTCCCAACATGATGGGTAGCAGGACTGAACCTGAAACTATGTAGTTTCAAAATTGGCATTTTAACCATATTCAGGTTAATGAAGTGAATAAAAATCACTTTACATATAAATCACATTTAGGAAGGTTTTAGGGTAAATATTATAAAGGGAGGAATAGAACCGAAAGGGTTTGTGGAAAACATTTTACAGACTTACCCCATGCGAGTAATAGTTGTTTTTAATCCATAAATGCCACAAAAATGAGCTGGACAGCGAATGCTACCACCAATATCTGTTCCTATACCTAAAATAGATCCACCATAACCTATGAGAGCTGCTTCTCCTCCACTGGACCCAGCAGGACCACGATCAGCTTTATGTGGGTTTCTAGTTTGGCCATAAATATTATTATCACAGGAGATACTGAAAAGAAAATATGAATATTGAAAAGTTAGATATAACAACTGATAAAAACAAATGCAAGCAATTATCTATAGATTTATTCTATTGTAATATATACATACTTAGAGTAAGTGTGTCATCGTCATCACAATCATCACCATTGTCACCATCACTACTGTTGTTGTTATCACTGGGGTCCATGCAGTCAATTAACTCCCTCCCCCAAAATTTCAGGCCTTGTGTGTTATAGTTATTATTATCAGCATCATCATTTAATGTCTGTTTTGCATACTGGGATGGGTAGAAGGAATTATTATTATTGTGATTATGACTATTATTTGGGTGTTGGAAAGCTATATAAAAATTTCAGTTTATAAAGCTTTCAAGATTTAAAGTAACAACTGTGGAATAAAACACATAAAATATTTTCCCTTCAATTTGAACATCCTGTGACTAAATATATCTGTGTGTGTGTGTGCCTGTGTAAAACTTCATAAACAATGTAATCCTTATTGATTTTCAGTGAGAAAAGTATCATAATGTAAAACTCAGGAGTACAGCTCACATTTAAAGGACAATGTTTATGCTGCACACACTGATACCCCAGTCCACATCCAGTTAAAGGTCACCCCCTTTCGCTTGAGAAAAAAAAAAGGTGTTTGATTCAAGATGTGAAGTGTGAGCGAAAGGTTGAGGACTGCAAAGAGGGATATAATTTGGCCCCAAGGAATTAATGAAAGCTTACCTCATTAAAGTCTGTGGTACATTTGTTGTGACAAATGGAACAGCACCAAGTTCTTTCAGGCACTGAAATAGAAATTTAAGCCATTCAGCATTGATTCAATTATAGCAAACAAAGAAGTTAATTCAAAATGAAAAATATATTAATCCACATCTATATCTATATCACCCTCTTTCTCTTCCCCTTCTCCCACTAATCCTCCCAATCCCTCCCTCTCTCTCCCTTTCTGTCGCTTTCTCTCTTTCTCTCTTGGCTCACCTTCTAAACAACTAAGAAATGAATAAACTCTGACAAAAAAAAAGAAAACTCTTCTAATAAAATGCCGACATTTCCCCATCCTTTCATTAAAATATTCTCACATTTCATAATAAAACAATATGATATAAATAGTATCATATAATTAGTGTTATATAATTAGTATAATGAGCTAGGCATGGCTGTGTGGTCAAGAAGTTTGCTTCCAACAAATTTGCTTCAGGTTCTGTCCTGCTGTCTTCCACTATAGTCATACCTGTGCCTACACAGTCACACCTGCATCTACACAGCAGCACCTGTGCCTACACAACCGCACCTATGCCTACACAGTCACATCTGCACCTACACAACCACACCTGTGACTACATAGCCACACCTGTGCCTAAACATCCACAACTGTGCCTATACAGCCATGCCTGTGCCTTCACAGCCACATCTGTGCCTACACAGCCACACCTGCACCTACACAGCTATACCTGTGCCTACACAGCCATGCCTGTGCCTACACAGTCACACTTTTGCCTACACATCCACACCTTCACCTACACAGCCACACCTCTCCCTACACAGCCATACCTACACCTACACAGCCACACCTGCCTACACAGCCACACCTGCCTATACAGCCACACCTGTACCTACACAGTCACACCTGTGCCTACACAGCCACACCTGTGCCTACACAGCCACACCTGCCTACACAGCCATGCCTGTGCCTGTCAATGCTTTCTTCCTTTATGCTGTAGGTTCTTAGTGTGGATCTATTATTCTTGAATTGCATGGATGCAGCCTTCAAAGTGGGATGTCATAATATTTTTTGTATTCTATGTGAAGCTTTTGACATGATCAGTTTCTTCTATGATTTGCCTTTGTCATGCCAAGTACCCATGTACTAACTTCTTATATTTTTTATTTTGCTCTTTTGATAAATATATTTTACTTAATTTCATGTCTCTCCTCAAGTTCATTAGCTATCCTAATTATGTTGTTGATTTCATGGTCACAAACTTGGGGAAGATAGAAAATTACTATTTTTAAATCTCACAACGTGAGATATTGGGAAAGATAGTTACTGGTCTCTTTCTTCAACTGCAGATATTGTTTACAGTATCACAATACATACATATGTACGTATTTATGTAATTATTTATTTAAGTACGCAGCTGGAAAACACACTGCTTGTGTAATGAATGGGGAAAGCATGGTCTGCAATGTTTGCAGTCATGTATGTTTGTGAAGAGCAGGGCTTTTTAGTCACCAATGGAGCCACAAGTATAAAGTATAAGGCTGACTTAAGTGCACAATGTTCCTTAAGTTCAGTAATGCTTTTCCTCAGTCACGAGTGGACAGCTATCATGAATGTATGTATTATGTATGTATGTATGTATGTATGTATGTATGTATGTATGTATGTATGTATGTATGTATGTATGTATGTGTGTGTGTGTATGTATGTATGTATGTATGTATGTATGTATGCATGCATGAATGCATGTATGTCAGGTCACTCTTAGTACTACTGTCTCAGTGCAACTTGTCACATACCAGTTACTAAAGTGAAAAATATACCAAGTTACCTTGGCAAGGAATGTGACTTTTGTTGGACACCCTGGAGGAGGAAAAATAAAACCTGACAAAGAGCAAGTGAAATCAGTAGGATGAATAGCAATCCAATAACTAGGAGTGAGAGCCATTGTTTAGACATCTCTTTTTGAAAAGGAAAACTATGGTGTAACACTTGCGCTTTCATTTGTATACAATGATATAGACCAGTTCTACTTTCTGAGGAAATGCAAGTGCTGTTCAGAGATTGGGATTTGTCCTATGCAAGGATTTTTCATTGTAAAATACTTCAGTATAAAATACTACTCACCTGATTTTGTGTTGAATACTATAGCTGGGCATAGCTGGGAAAGGCAAAACAATCAACATAAAATTCCATATAGTAAAGATTGCTTGCCAACATAACATGACAGTCCTGGTTTAGGACTAATGTTACTGTAATTTAGCCCCAAGAGACATCGTCTCCAGCTGGCTATACAACATGAACTGTGTCTTTGTTTTTGAACATTTTCTCCTGGGGCTAAATTACAGCAACATTAGTCCTAAACCAGGACTGCCATGTTATGTTGGCAAACAATCTTTACCACAAAATTCCATGTTGGAATGAATGCATGTGTCAGCATGGGTGATAAGCTCCCCAAATACCTACTGCAAGAGGTGCCCATCATTATCACATTTGTGCAGAAGTGTTTAGGTTCCAAGCAAGAGTTTAGGTCCCCAGCAGGAGTTTTGGTCTCTAGTATTAATCTTACCTGGATCAGATTCTTGGGTCTTAACTCATTTGTAATCACATTTCTTAATAAATGCTTTGTTTATATATTTTAATTAGTTTTGAAAATAGTAAAGAATCTGGAGGAATTTTGTAAAATAACTAAATCTGTTAATTCTAAGTTGGGATTTTCAACATCAAGAAAGACAAGTAGAATAGTTTTCATGAAACACTGTCTGAATGATCCTTCTCCGCAAAATACCTACTGAAATACCACATCCAAGACATCCAGGTTTCCATTGAAGCTACAGAAAGAAATATTGGTTACTGCTACTACAAGTAACATGTATAACCCACATATCAGTAACAGATCTGAACTGCATGCAACTGTTTGGCTGCTATAGCAATGCATAGCAACCCTTCAAACATACACTGCAGAACAGAGAAGGCAGCTAGCAACAACTTTCTCCAAAGATTTCCCAAAGAAGAGGTCCTAATCCTGAAATATTGAAATACCAGGTAAAAATACAAACCATTTTATTATAATGGGCGTTATGTCCATCTGTTTCCTCTGCACAGACAAATGGCTGAACCAATGGTTACATAATGGGCGTTATGTCCGTCTGTTTCCTCTTCACAGACAGATGGCTAGACCAATGGTTACATAATAGGCGTTATGTCCGTATGTTTCTTCTTCACAGACAAATGGCTGGACCAATGGTCACAATGTTTTTTAGGATTATGAAGGGGGTGATCAGGAAGGGTTTCAGTGAAAAGAATGTGAAAAAGTATGGTTATTTTAGTGGATATTGAATTTTGTATTAATAAATCACTTTTGATTTATTTGTCAAAATTCCGGCGACAAGGATTAACTCTGGATTCTCCCCCACCCCATATAGTTCGTGAATTTAGAGGGTTTTATATTTGCGATACTATCCATCGTAGATGAGCAGATTTGCTATCTTACTATAATGTGCATTATGTCCGTCTGTTCCATCTTCACGACCAGACAGCTGGATCAATGGTTACAATATTTTTCGGGATTACAAAGACAGTCATCAGGAAGGTTTTTAGCTTTAAAAAATCAGAAAGTATGATTATTTTGTAAATATCGATTTTTGAATTGATAAATCACCTTCGTATCTTTATCAAAAATTCACCGACCACGAATAACTGTGGATTTTCCTCGAATAGTTCGTGGTGCCATCGTTGATACAAAGGGGGTCACGAGAACGATTAATAGCGAAAATAAAATGGAAAAAGTATGTCAGTATATAGTGTGGGTAATTATTTAGTGGTTATTGGAGTGTGTCAGTCTGGAACAGGATTCGAAACAGCTAATCGAAGTGGCTGTTGTTTACATCTCAGTTTTGTCAATAAAAATAACCCAGTTTGATATTTTTTTGGCACCTCTAAAGATTCCACTCATGCATTCACAACAAACAAGACACAGGGCCAGACTTTAGATCGTGTAAGGGTATTTTTACCCACCCCGATGTTTACACATGGCCAGTTATACGTCCTTGAGAAGAGCAACAGACTCCAGTAATTTGAAAATTAGTGTCAACCAAACAGAAAACAGATGGGTATAGTTTTTATATTTATACCAAGGAGTAGTTAAGTCAATTACCAAAACATTTAACTCTTCACTATTCACTTTCACAACTTCATTGTGATTCTGAAATTGCTTAGAATGACTGAAGCATCTTTTTTAGTATAGCACCTGAGCACTGTATACAATAATTTCATCATCATTATTATTATTATTATTATTATATTATTATTATTATTATTATTATTATTATTATTAAAAATAAAACATACCTTAACAAGATTTGAATCATCTGCATGAGGTGGGCTCAACAGGCTGTAACCTAAGCCACAGGTTGTGTAAAGTCCCTAATTGAATGAAAGGAAAGAAAATTATTATAAGATCGAAACTGTGTAACTAGTCTTTCTAGTTTATTCTACTACATCCAACAGGATCACTACACAGTTAGTTGACCAGCTATAAATAGCAGTCAAACCTTCCTCAAATCACACTGTTATGACAATGTAGTCTACAATATATATAAAATCATAGAATTGTCCTAATTTCTGGTCTACTTGATCAGGGTTGGATTAGGAAGAGCAACAACGACACACTGTTTATTATTGTTATATTGTTGTTTACTCCCCAAAACAACTATGGTAACCATTTAATACAATGTAATATATAAAAATGTGCAACATAGTCTTAATACAATGTTGATACACTTACAATACATATTAAAATTAGTTTCAAATTTTGGCACAAGGCTATCAATTGTGGGGGAGGGGTTAAGTCAATTATATTGACCCCAGTGCTTAACTGGTACTTATTTTATCAACCCAGAATGGATGAAAGGTAAAATCAACTTCAGTGTGCTAATGATTCTGCCAATTTGCCACCTTAGGTATTACCCACTAATATTAATATGTTTCTAATATGCATTCGTCTGTTAGAATAATGAGGGCCTTGGTACTTATTTTATTGACCCCAAAAGGATGAAAGGCAAAGTCAACACCAGCAGCATTTGAACTCAGAACATAAAGTTGGAAGAAATGCCGCTAAGCAGTCTTTCTGGTGCAATAACAGTTCGCCGATGTTGCTGCCTTGTCATTTAATAATTGGAAATATATTTCCATATATAGACACTGGAATGATTTGCCTTGCAACCATGTGCTTTTTGGTTCAGTCCCATTGTGCTGCACTTTTGACAAGTGTCTTTCTACTATAGCCCAGGACAATCAATGCCTTGTGAATGAATTTGGTAAATGGAAACTGTGTAGAAGCCTATCATATGTGTGTGTGTGTGTGTGTCTATGTGTATTTGTGTTTGTGTGTGTGTTTGTGTGAGCCTGTATGTTTGTGCCTTTGGGTCTGTGTTTGTCCCACCCTCCACCATGTGACAACTAGTATCGGTTTCTTTACATCCCCATAACTTAGCACTACAGCAATAGAGACCAATAAAACAGGTACCAGGTTTAAAAATAAACAACTAGGATCAGTTTGTTCAACTAAATCCTCCAAGGCACTGCTCCAGCATGGCTTTGGTTCACTGACTGAAACAAGAAAAAGAATAAATAAATAAAGGACAAAAGAAATAAGGAACCAACCTTGTAGATTATGTTTTCTTTGAGGCTGATTGGAATTCCATGAAGAGGTTTGGTCACATATGGGACAGAATCACATTTCAGAGCTAATTCCTGTGAAAAAAAAAAACAAAATCATTAGCATTTTTAATTGCAAGCATGGCTCTGTGGTAAGAGGCTTGCTTTGCAATCACATGGTTCCAGATTCAGTCCTACTGCATGGTACCTTGGGCAAGAGTTTTCTACTATAGCCTCAGGCTGACCAAAGCCTTGCCAGTGGATTTGGTAGACAGAAACTGATAGAAGCCTGTCATTCATTCATGCATTCATACACACACACATACATACATACATACATACATACATACATACATACATACATACATACATACATACATACATACATACATGCATGCATGCATACATACATACATACATACATACATAGGCCTGCTCACTTAGCCAGTGGGGTGGCGTCATTTAAAGGCTAAAACAATGCGAAGCGCATTGTGACCAGCGATGAGTAGCAACATCTGATAGCCTGGTCAATCATGGTGATCACGGTGATATATATATATATATATATATATATATATATATATATCTGTGTGTGTCTTTGTATCTGTGTTTGTTTCCCACCCCTGCTTGACAACTAGTGCTGGTGTGTTTACATCCCCGTAACTTAACAGTTCAGCAAAAAAGACCAATATAATAAGTACCAAGCTTATAAAAAGTAAGTACTGTGGTTGATACATTTGACTAAAAATTCTTCAAAACAGTACCCCATCATGGTCACAGTCTAACCTCCCTCAATCAAGTAAAAAATAAAAGATTTATTTTGCATTCAAACTATGCTCTCTGATAGCTCAAGGAAACTTTTACAGAATCGCCATTGCCATGTAAGGTAAAATCTAGAATTGATGTAATTGGTGCAGGTGTTTATCATAAAAAGTGATCCAAGAGGTAGCATAACCAGTGCCATGTAAAAAGCAACCATGCTGGTGTCATGTATAAATAACCTGTACCTACACCACATAAAAAGCATCCATGCTGGTTCCACATAAAAAAGCACCATTGTTGGCACCACATAGGAAGCACTCTTGCTGGCATCAGGGGGAAAGCAGCTGTGCTGGTGCCACATATAAAGCATCCATGCTGGCCCCATGTAATAAGCTTCCAGTACACTCTGTAAAGTGGCTGGTATTAGGAAGGGCATCCGGCTGTAGAAACTATGCCAAACCAGATGACTGGAGCCTGATGCAGCCCTCTGACTTGCCAGCTCCTGTCAAACTGTACAACCCATGCCAGCATAGAAAACGGATTTTGGCACCTGATATACCATATTTTGACGTGTATAAGGAATCCTTTTTCGTAAAAAATTAGTTGTAAAAAATATGGGAATTTCTTATGCATAGATAGTATTATAATCCTTTACAAAACCTTTTTCCAAAATTTTAAGTCCCAGAAATTAGGGGGTTCCTTATACACGTTAAAATACAGTATATTGCAAACAGAGGAGTGAACTCCTATCATCGTCTAGCAACAGCGACAAGTTTCAAATTATCTGTGTTCATCCTCAGTGGTGGATACCCATCTGCTAGAGATAGCAGTAATCTGCTCCAGCTCACAATATATAGAAAAAGAAAAGCAAAGCAGCTAGTTTGAAAATCTCTATAAGAGATGAAAGTAGTAACTATACTAAGAAGTAATGTTTATATATTGCCACTTCATTATAGCTGTTCCATAAGAACCAACGTTACTACTGATTTTAACACCAGGAGGAACCTCCTCTAACTGGTTATCTCTGCAATTAATACTTTCATTTCTAATAGAGATTTTCAATTGTAGTCTACCTAGAGAATAAATACAGAATAGATCAAATACTCTTACCTCAGCTTCAGGAATTATTGCAGTTATACAATTGATCTTCTCTTGTGCTTCAAGTGCCTGTTGTAGAAAATTAGAAGTTAAGCATGCTAAATCTTGATTTATAATATTGGCAAAAAAGCTGACATTTTTGAGGTGAGGAAAGGGTAACAGTTTATCGTATAATAATTTTGCTTGTCACTCTGCTACTTAGCCCATCTGTAATGCTTCCATGTGATTAGTTGAAGACGGAGGGGGAATGGGACAGGTAGGAAGGAGAGGGGAGGGGAAGAGGAGGAATGGGGTGGGATGGAAGGAGAGGGGAAGAGAAAGAGAGGCGGAGGGGAAGGTGGTGGTGAGTGAAATGTGTAATTTTTTAAAACTAAGCTTTGTTACTGTTGTAGTGAGAGTATGACACTCTCTGATGAGAATAGACAGGACCACTACATATAAATAGTAGCAGTCTGATATAGCTGGCAGTTCACAATTTGCTCTGCAATATCGTGAGTTAAATTCTGGGTTCAGTCCCACTGCGTGGCACCTTGGGCTTGACAATCGATGCTGGTGTGTTTACATCCCCATAACTTAGCGGTTCGGCAAAAGAGACCGATAGAATAAGTATTAGGCTTACAAAGAATAAGTCCTGGGGTCGATTTGCTCGACTAAAGGTGGTGCTCCAGCATGGCCGCTGTCAAATGACTGAAACAAGTAAAAGAGTAAAAAGAGAGAGTATACCCACAGAAAAGCAGATACAATGTCATGAATGCATATGAGTACCCCAAATATCGATTTTTGACACGTGTGTAATAATAACAGTGATGATATTTGATGTGGTTCAACAATTTAGTGTCTCCTTTCAGTATATAGGCAAGAATTATTTTCTATGCCCCTAATTATAATTATATTTATAAATATCATTGTGGAGGCACAATGGCCCAGTGGTTAGGGCAGCAGACTCACGGTCGTAGGATCGCGGTTTTGATTCCCAGACCGGGCATTGTGAGTGTTTATTGAACGAAAACACCTGAAACTCCATGAGGCTCTGGCAGCGGGTGGTGGTGAACTCTGCTGTACTCTTTCCCCACAACTTTCTTTCACTCTTTCTTTCTGTTTCTGTTGTACTTGTATTTCAAAGGGCCAGCCTTGTCACACTCTGTGTCACGCTGAATCTCCCCGAGAACTACGTTAAGGGTACACGTGTCTGTGGAGTGCTCAGCCACTTGCATATTAATAAATGAGCTACGACGTCACTGGTACCAAACTGTATTGGCCTTTGCCTTTCCGTTGGATAACACTGTTGGTGTGGAGAGGGGAGCCTTGTATGCATGGGTGACTGCTGATCTTCCATAAACAACCTTGCCCAGACTTGTGCCTCGGAGGGTAACTTTCTAGGTGCAATCCCATGGTCATTCATGACCGAAGGGGGTCACAGTACAATATATATATATATATCATTGGTATCATCAGCATCATCCTTTAACACCCAGCTTCTACGCTGGCATTGTCAGTTCAACTAGGGTCCAGTGACTCAGAGCACAGTATCATGACCCTTATATTCCATCTCTTATCAACCATCAACAACCACCTCCCTCCACCTGTGTTCATCACTTAGGACATTTAACTTATGTAACTTTGAACACCTCCTCCCTTATCAATATATGTCTCTCTCTCTCTCTCTCTCTCCCCTACACTCTCAAGAACTAAGTAGGCTTCACAATCATAAAGTGTTTTATCACTTTATGATTGTAAAGCCTACTTCAAAAATATTCACTTTTATCCCCTTTCATTTTTTTGACAACAATATTTAAAGACAGTGATATCTTTTATCGTTTACTTGTTTTAATCATTCGGCCATGGTCATACTGGGGCACTGCCCTGAAAGGTTCAGCGAAACAAATTGATTCCAGTACATTTTTTCTTTTTTTAATCTGATAATTATTTTATCCCAGTGGTTGCTTTTGTTGAACTTTTAAGTTACATGGACATAAACAAACCAACACTAGTTGTCAGATGGTGGTGGTAGAAACACAAACACAAAGACATACACACACACATACATAATGTCCAACCAAAGCCAGTATCCAACCCATGCCAGCATGGAAAACAAACGTTAAAGGATGATGATGATGATGATGATGACGACATGCTTCTACACAGATTCCATTTACTAAATTCACTCACAAGACAATGGGAAGCCCAAGGCTATAGTGGAAGACATTTGCCCATGGCCCCAAGGTGGTGCACAATGGGACTAAAGGTGAAAACTTATGGTTGCAAAGCCAACTTCTTAATCACACAGCTAGGCCTGTAACCTGATATATCAGTTTTTATTCCTTATACTTTTCAACTTTACTACAATTTTGTTCCTGTAAATTACCAATAATCTTTGTAAATGACCTGTTTTTTAGGGGCCTCCAGCAATTACCAACTGGCAGCTGGTAATGGCTAAAGGTTCTTATTAGGAAGATTCAAAGTTTTAGCACTTCTTTCAAGCTTGCTTTATAATGATACAAGTGAATAAAATATAAGAATGGTTTTAAAAAGAAAGTAATCAGAAAAAATTCAGAATAATAAAAATTAAATAACCTTGTATTGATAAGCATGAAGAACATCAATGGCTTTTAATGAACGGTCTTTGAGTCGTTTCTGAAGTTGGACAATGTCTAATGATAGAATTCTTTTTCTCTTTTCTTCAGTAAGCTGAAAAATATAAAGAATTGGGTTGAAAAATACCTTGTATGAAAAGGAATAAAAAGTATTTTAATATTTTATTCCTGGATTTACAAGTTTGAATTTGACTTTATGAAAGAATAATAAAACAAGGGAAACAGAACCAGTGTGTGTTTTTTATTATCAGCATAATTAGTCTCCAGAGGTACAACTTCCTTAAAGTTAGAAAAACTGGCTGCAACTGAGAAGGAACACAGAACCATGAGAACAAGAAGTTAGAAGAGAAAGAAACATAGTGTGAACGGTAGAAGGGGAAGGAACTAATACAAGAATTCTCTTCAAAACGTTTTTGCTTTACAATGGTAAATAAAAAAAGTTTGATAGGGCATAAAGGTGTGAGAGAAAATTCAGAAAAACATGCTTAAAAAAAACCAAATGCTCATACAAATTCCAATATTCAATACATTTCCCAGAAATAGGAAATAATGATTTCAAATTTTGGAACAAGGCCAGTCATTTTGGGAGTGGGGTAAGTTGATCACATCAATCCCTGTATTCAACTGGTACTTATTGACACTGAAAAGACGAAAGGCAAAGTTGACCTCGGCAGAATTTGAACACAGAACAAGAAGACCGACGAAATGCATCTAAGCATTTTTCCCAGCATGCTAACCATTCTGCCAGCTCACCACTGGCAGAATTCAACCAGCTCACTGTCTTGACACAGAAACAGACAATAAAATAGTTCAAATGTCCAATGAATTTTACAACAAGCACACATGACTGAAGGTTCAGTAGCAATGACATATATTCACAATTAGATATGATGAAGTTTTAAAAGAGTAAGAAAAAGAAAAAGAAGAAAGATTTTTTTAGAATTCCTGCTATAGTGCATGAAGAAGGATTCTTCATTACTGACTTTGCTAGTGAGAGCTTCAACTGTTAACCCTTTAGCGTTCAGATTATTCTGTCAAATGTAACGTCTATTTATTCACATCGTTTTGAATTAATCAGGCATTAATTTGTGTTTTACAGGGTTGCTTTATTTTGACCCTTAACTTAAAATTGAGAAAGACACATTAAAACTTTATTTCTGTCTTATTGTTAAATTATCAGTGCACACATAAATCTGCAGTGTGCATTAGGTCTCTTACCTTCTTTTAGGCTTGTGTCTTATGCAAAATCTGTGATGAGCCTGAGTAACACTGATGACCTGGAGTTGCCTTTGATATATATATATATATATATATATATATATTCTTTTATTCTTTTACTCATTTCAGCCATTTGACTGTGGCCATGCTGGAGCACCACATTAAAGGGTTTTACTTGAAGAAATTGACCCCAAGACTTATTCTTTGTAAGCCAAGTACTTATTCTAACTGCTAAGTTATGGGGACATAAACATACCAACATCAGTTGTCAAGTAATGGTAGGGAGACAAACACAGGGACACAAACACACAAATATATATATGACGGGTTTCTTATTTCTTTATTGCCCACAAATGGCTAAACATAGAGGGGACAAACAAGGACAGACAAAGGGATTAAGTCGATAACATCGACCCCAGTGCGTAACTAGTACTTAATTTATCGACCCCAAAAGGATGAAAGGCAAAGTCGACCTTGGCGGAATTTGAACTCAGAACGTAACGGCAGACGAAATACCGCTAAGCATTTCGCCCGGCATGCTAACATTTCTGCCAGCTCGCCACCTTCTTTCAGTTTCTGTCCTCGAATTCCACTCACAAGGCTTTGGTTGGCCTGAGGCTATAGAAGAAGACATTTGCCCAAGGTGCCACACAGTGGGACTGAACCCAGAACCATGTGGTTGGGCGGCAAGCTTCACACATGATGGGCTTCTTTCAGTTTCCTATCAGTTTTACTCATTAGGCTTTTGGTCAGCTTGTAGCTATAGTCAAAGATATTTTCCCAAAATGCTGTCAATTGAATTTAGTCACTGAATACTGCCTTCACCCCCAGTAAGAATGACACAGCATACTGATAGCAAAGGAATGAATGCAAATATGATATGTGACATATATAAGAATGAAACACTGGCTATCAGTTGTTTGTCAAGTGGAGCCAACACCAAACCAGGCTAATTAGTTGAGATTCAGAAAAAGAAAATAAACTAATGAGAAAAATAAGAATAAACCAGGTGTAGTCATGGCTGTGTGGTAAGAAGCTTGCTACCCAACCACATGGTTCTGGGTTCAGTCCCACTGCATGGCACCTTGGGCAAGTGTCTTCTACTATAGCCTTGGGTTGACCAAAGCCTTGTGCGTGGATTTGGTAGATGGAAACTGAAAGAAGCCCACTGTATATATACATATAAACTAAGATAAACTTAGATATGTTTTGACAAAAGATTGGTCCTGGCCATGTCTAACTTAATAGCACCACCTGATAGGATTGTCTAAATCCTGTTTAAGTCAAGTTTTGTTTATGGTCCATTCAAATAGTGAGTTCTCGTTGAGTGAGTTGTATCCAGGTATGGGTGGCTTATCTGGTATTCCTTGAAGAAATATGTTCAGACTCCATTTCAAGATGATGGGATCCTTTTCCTCTTTGATATCTTTTGGGACAATGTTAAACAGATATATATGTATATATCTAGTTGTGTGTGTCTGTGTTTGTTCACCACATCACTGCCTGACAACCAGTGCTGGTTCATTTATGTCCTG
This sequence comes from Octopus sinensis, assembly GCF_006345805.1. Classification (NCBI taxonomy): domain Eukaryota; kingdom Metazoa; phylum Mollusca; class Cephalopoda; order Octopoda; family Octopodidae; genus Octopus; species Octopus sinensis. The sequence goes on from NC_043003.1 coordinate 21,095,441, forward strand.
GTAACTTAGCAGTTTGGCATATAAGATCAATAAAATAAGTGCCAAGCAATGAAAAAATGTACTGGGGTCGATTCATTCAACTAAAAATTATTTAAGGCAGTGCCCCAGCATGGCCACAGTTTAATGACTGAAACATGTAGAAAGTAAAAGATACAGAAAATAAAAGAGTAAGGGAGAAAAAAATATGGCTAAGAAAATAATGGGTAACATGCCAACAGAATGTCCAACACTTGTTGCAGTGTTTTGGCTTGTGTGCCCCACTGACTCTGAGAGTTATACCAGTAATGTTCAATCCCCTTGATAGGGCCTCCCATACCGGACAGGGTCAAAGGATAGAGGTTAATACTAATATGGGTTTGTGTAGGGCAAAAAAAAAAAAGCTCAAAGAAGCATTAATGATAATTCAAAGCCAACAAGACTTGAGAGAGGAAGGCCTTCCCTCAGGGAATACCATGCCACTAAATAAAAAAAAAGGAAACTGCAAGGAAGATAAAGATGAGCAAGGATTCAACTGGAGGGGAGCAGAAAAACTACCAAGAGTCAAGAACAATAAAGAAAAGTTGTCAGTGGCCTAAGCTCCATAGGAGGCAAGAGCTTAAGTGAGTGAAGTGAAGGGTAGCATGAGATATATATATATATATATATATAGTGAGAAAGAGAAGTGATGTGAGAGAGAAATACAGAAATATATATTTCAAATACTTACACTTGATTTCTGTAACTTTTCCTTTAAAATCTTTAGTTGTTCTGCACGTTTACTGCGGGCTTCCTCCATAGCTCTTTTGACTTTCCCACGCATGCGTAGTCTGTTGAATAAACTAAACAGAAAGGCTGTACCTGACACCACCAGGATTGCTAAAAACCCTGACTTAATGTAAGGACACATGTCCTCAGGTATATAGTGCTGACAGTATTTACGAATTGTTTCTTCCATCTTTCACTGAAAAAGAAGGGACATTTTTAATCGGAAGCATGTGAAACTACCTGATGAGATTACATTTTGCTAAACGTATTTCACACATCATTTCTGAGATGGCTAATTTTAAAATGTATAAATAAATGCATATAACTGAAAATCTATACATATAAAGCTGAAGTTGTCTGTGTGTGTGTGTGTGTGTGGCAGGTTTGGTAGCCTTCAACTAACACTATCTCCTCTGAGACCCTGTGGCACAAGTTGACCAAAATTGAGAGTATGATAGAAAAAGGCTGGCTTTTCATTCCGTTGAAGAAAAAATTCAAATTGGACCATGTTAAGATCAAAAATTATTTACATCAAAAAGGTGCTTTTTTTCTATGAAAATCCCTATTTTTTACAATTTGTTGACTGCTGTGTTGCCATTTTTCGGTATATTTCAACCAGAAAAACGTTCACTTAAAGAGAATAACAAGCTACATAATGCAAAATTTTTACTTTTCAAAAAAGATTCAAACTATGTCAAAACTTTGTTAACATGACATCAAAGTCTGCCATTTTCAGCGCAACTAAAAAACAAACCCAAGCAACGCTGGGCTATACTGCTAGTTTATAATAAATACATATAAATAAGTAAATACACTGAGAGACCACAGCTACAGTACTATGGACATATGGTTAGAATGCCTCAGGAAAGGATCGCAAATCAGATTCTTCAAGCCAAGCCAACTGGTTGGAGACTTAAGGGCAGACTAATTCTGAGATGGTTGATAATATCTGCTTGGGAAAGTGCACTGACAGTTACTTCTTACAGGATCCTATGGAGGAGGTGGTTCCTGAGGGCTCTACCCTCATGGTCCTTCCATTATAGTAGGTGGTGATAACAGGCGGAAGAATGTTTACAAATGCAAGCAAAGAAAAGAGTAATAAACACATGTGGTAAGCAGCACCAGTGACTTATGTTGTGTTTCATATGTTTGTGATGATTCAGACTTTCTAGAAGAGAATACTGAACACCCAGAAGGTAACTAGAACAGTTAGTCCTTCCTGACTCTCCTTGGTTATTAGATGTCATTTGACGTACCTCAGTATCCTGCTTTTAGAAATGGGTAGATAAAAAATCAGGGTAGTCAAAGCATGTAATGGATGTGAAAAAGTTCCACACCCTAGCGGTTGAGGGAACCTGTGGAAGAGGTAGACCCAGGAAGACCTGGGATGAGGTGGTGAAGCACGACCTTCGAACATTAAGCCTTGCTGAGGCAATGACTAGTGACTAAGACAAGTTGGACCTAAGAAGCATCAGATGTGGTGTGCAAGAGAGACGACTGCACTGGTATGGTCATGTGGCAAGAATGGATGAGGATAGCTGTGTGAAAAAGTGCCACACCATAGCAGTTGAGGGAACCTGTGAAAGAGGTAGACCCAGGAATACCTGGGATGAGGTGGTGGTGAAGCATGACCTTCAAACAATAGGCCTCACAGAGGCAATGACTAGTGACAAGACCTTTGGAAATATGCTGTGCTTGAAGAGACCTGGCAAAACAAGTGAGACCATAAGCCATGGCCTTTACCAGAGGTGTAGCCAGCCCACTTATGCGTACTTTTCCTTCTTTGGACACAAAACTCCACTTGCGAAGACCTGCTGAGGCAAGTGAAATCAAATTCGAAATCAAACCAAATTTGACGACTGGCACCCATGCCAACTTTCCTTCATTGGACACTAAACTCTGCTTGTGAAGACCTGTTGGGGCAAGTGAAATCGAAATTGAACCAAATTCGATGACTGGCACCCGTGCCAGTGGAGTGCTAATACCTCCATCCGAGCAGGATCACTGCCAGAGCAGCTGTCTGGCTTCTGTGCTGGTGGCACGTAAAAAGCACCATTTGAGTGTGATCGTTACCAGCGTCACCTTACTGGCACTTGTGCCGGTGGTACGCGAACAAAATATTCGAGGGAGGTCATTGCCCGGGCATAAAAATTCATACATACATTCATACATACATACATACACACACACACGCACATACATACATACATACATACATACAGAGAGAGAGAGAGAGAGAGAGAGGCAGGGAGACAAACAGACAGACAGAAATAGACACACACATGCTCACAAAGTTTATCATAGAAAATATAGCTAATGATAAACATGTACTTTTGCATTTTTGCTTTCAAAAGAAGCTGTGCTTATGGCTTACCTTTGAACTATATGGTGAGAAATTATGTCTTTATGTTATTAATAAGTAGGACAGAAAAGAAATAAATATAGATAAATAATGCACTAAAGTTTATCATTCATCTGTGTGTGTATGTATACTCTATTACTTGTTTCAGTCATTTGACTGTGGCCATGCTGGAGCACTGCCTTTAGTCGAGCAAATCGATCCCAGGACTTATTCTTTGTAAGCCTAGTACTTATTCTATCGGTCTCTTTTGCTGAACCGCTAAGTTACAGAGATGTAAACACACCACCATCAGTTGTCAAGCAATGTTGGAGCGACAAACACAGACACACAAACACATACACATATATGTGTACATATACATATATACGACAGGCTTCTTTCAGTTTCCATCTACCAAATCCACTCACAAAGCTTTGGTCGGCCTGAGGCTATAGTAGAAGACATTTGCCCAAAGTGCCACGCAGTGGGACTGAACCTGGAACCATGTGATTAGTAAGCAAGCTACTTACCACACAACTAAGACGGACAGATAGATAGATAGATCGATAGATATAAATATGTATGCCTATATAGATCTGTGTATAAAAGCTAGTGAAGTTTGTAAATTAATTGTTTATTCCAGTGTCACCTTATTTTCTTATATATATATATATATATCATCATCATATACACACATAAAAATATATATGTATGTATGCATGAACCTGTGAGTGTGTGTGTGTGTGTGTGTGTGTGTGTGTGTGTGTGTGTGTGTGTGCACGTGTGTGTGTGTGTGTGTGTGTGTGGTGTGTGTGTGTGGAGATGTGATGTTATACTTACGCACTTAAATATATTTACAGCTTAAAGGCAGACTTAAGCATACACATTATAATAAGAAAATCATAAACAAAAAAATCACTTAAAAATAGTAAACAATATTTTGTTAAGCAAGATTAAGGCATTTGTTATGAATATATTAATCTATAAACAAGAGAAAATATTCTATAAAAACAAATAATACACATGAAAAACAACTTGTATATATGTTATGTACAACTTACAACTGTCTATTTTTTGTGTCTCTTAATAGTATATATCATTCGTATTTAGTAATCAAAGTTGAAGTTTACCTTATCACTTTCAGTAGCAACCAAATGTCACAGCCACGAGCAAAATATAGTTGCAGCTAATTAATAAAGCCGTTAACCTTCACTTGAAGTATCTATGTAGTTGTATTGTGAAAAATATACTAAGAAAAAATGAGTTTATAATGGTAGTGAAGCATAAAAAAAGTGTCACATAATGAGAATGGGGTATAATCAAGGGTGAATACTAAATTATAAACCTAAGATAAAGTACTATTGAATTGATCTACTGGGTTTCAAAACCAAGATAAAAACTCATGTGAATCAAAGTCAACTGAAATATTTCTCTATACTATAAGCTTGTAAAACTAGAGCTTCTCATTGGGTCATAAACTGCACTGCAGATAAGAGAGTGATGTTTCATTGACTTAGTAATGGTTGTGTTGTTAAGAAGCTTGCTTTGCAACCTCTTGGTTCTGTGTTCAATTCCAGTCTCTCTGTGCAGAACCTTTGGCAAGTGTCTTCTAGTATAGTCCCTGACCAATTAATGCCTTGTCAATGAATTTGGTATATCACACACTCACATATATATATCACAGTGAAGGCTCATGGCTCAGTGATTAGAGCGTCGGGCTAACAATCATGAGGTAGCGAGTTCAATTTCCGGATCAGGCAGTGTGTTGTGTTCTTGAACAAGACACTGTTTCACGTTACTCCAATTCACTCAGCTGTATAAATGGGTTGCAACATCACTGCGGCCAAGCTGTATTGGCCTTTGCCTTTCCCTTGGATAACACTGGTGGCATGGAAAGGAGAGGCTGGTATGCTTGGGCAACTGCTGGTCTTCCATAAACAAACTTGCCCTGGCTTGGAGGAGAATTTTCTAGGTGCAATCTCATAGTTATTCATGACTGAAGGAAGTCTTTACCCAATATATATCACATATACATATTCAAAATATCCACACTACATATGTTTCATAACTAGTAGAACCTCAGAAGTTGTAAAGTGAGTGAAGTGAGTAAAGTGGGGCAGGTAAAGTGAGTAAATGAGTAAAATAGGGCGGATGGGGGAGAGAAGGTTTGGTTCTGAAATTGGCTGGGGAGATGCCTTTATGAAATTTAGGTCGGAGTCATTCATGGGTTGTTTGTGAGATAGATAAGTAAACATACTCTAACATTCTATAAAGCCATTTAAACAGAGTCAAAGGATGAAAATATAGGAGTGGTATTTGAAATGGAAAAGGTGGGGGATTGAAGGAGAGAGGGGTGGAAGATAACGTGTTTTGGGTTAACATAGTAGACTTAGTGTCACCCTTTGAGTTGGTAGAAATAATTTAAATTTAAAATTTAGGGATGGTGAGTGAAGTGGGAAATAGTAGTTGTAGCTTAAATCTGAGATTATGTGTGTATTAGTGCACATGCACATATATGTTGTGCATCTGTAGAATCTAGTAGATGTGTATGTACGCATGGGTATCTGCATATTTTTATGTGTGGATGGGATGTATGTGGAGATAGAAAAGTTATGAAAACTTAAAGTATAAAGGATAGGGAAAACAGGGAGGAATTTAGAAAATATATAACAGTGGTTAAAAGGTTGTTTGTTGTAAAGATATATGTAAGAGGGTTATCAGTTGGGGGAAGGGAGGATAGTTAGGGGATGATGTGGGGATGGTATTGGGGGGGATTGGTGTTATTTGTAGTTAGAGAATGAGTTGCATAATTTATGTTGGCAAGTAAAAATTATGCTGTCCTGTTCATTTAGACAATCAGTGGACTGCATAATGAAGAAGACCTCAGCAATGCAGAGATCACACTTGTTGTTATAGCCAGTAGCTGGAAAGAAGATAGAAGTGGTGGTGGGGTGTTGGAGCATCTCAAGATACAGTGGATTGCAGGGGGTAGATAGATGTAATTCACCGATTTTACAAAGTTCTCGCCACCTTTCATCAATTTTCGTATATGAGACCAATAAAATGCTTATTTTTTTCCTGCTCAGACTAGGAAATGTGCTGCAGATATAGTGAAAGCATGATCCAACTTTACAAAGTGCCTTAAAAAAACTGCTTCATAAAACCAAGTTTGATGTGGAGTGGAGGGAGGATGATTTTTTTCCAGTTGAACTAATGGCTGTTCAACTACCGTAAAAGATCCTAGAAATAATATTTGCTGTGGCCATTTTTTGATTACCCTGGGTCCCACATTTATGCGTGGGTGTCTTTGTTTCTTTCTGTCCTTCATCAACATTTGACAACTAGTGTTGACCTGTTTACGTCTTCATGACTTAGCAGTTTGGCAAAAGAGAGTAACAGAATAAGTACCAAACATGAAAAATAAGCACTGGGGTGGGGGGATGATTTATTTTGCTAAAGTCTTCAAGGCAGTACTCCAGAATGGTCAAAGTCTAATGACAGAAACAAGTAAAAGATAAAACAAAGAAAGATAACACAGATAGGTATCTGTGTATTTCAGTGTGTGTGTGCATGCATTTGTATGTATGTATGTATGTATGTATGTATGTATGTATGTATGTATATATGTATGTATGCATGTGTGTGTGTTTGTATGTATGTATGTGTGTATATATGTATGTATGCATGTGTGTGTGTTGTATGTATGTATGTATGTGTGTTTGTATGTATGTATGTATGTATGTTTGTATGTATGTATGTATCTGTGAGTGAGTGAATGTATGTATACATACATACATACATACATAAATACATACATACATGTATATGTGTGTACGTATGTCCATACGTACATACATACATACATACATACATACATACATATATACATACATATATAAAAGAGTGAAATTATGTTATCAAAGATAAACATTACTCACCAATTATTTATTTTAAAAAATGTATTGCAATCAGCTCGTGTCAGGACAGATATGCGTTTTATTAAAACTTTAACTTGAAAACTCAAGAAGCTCACAAATGTTGATTTAGAAGATTTATCAGCAGGGATAAAATAAATGTTAATAAACGCTTTGGCAGGAGATATAGATTTCAATGTTCATTTTAAGCTGTAAATGTGTGAATTTGGGCCTACCTGGCTAAACTAGTGGTTGGATATTCATTTGATTGTATCAAACTGTCTTAAAGAATGAAGTGACAGTGAAGTCATATCTCAGCTGTGCCCAGTCATAGATTTTCCTTCTCTGAGCATCTTATTAATAATTTGCATGTGCTACGTGCTCATGTTGTGTCTTCATGTCTTTCTTCTCTGTTTTTAAATTAACTAATTATATATGTATGTATGTATGTATGTATGTATTTATGTGTGTGTGTGTGTCTTTGTTTGTCCCCCCATCATCACTTAAGAAATAATGCTGTTTATGTCCCCGTAACTTAGCAGTTTGGCTAAAGTGACCAATAGAATAAGTACTAGGCTTACAGTTCCTTTGACTAAAACCCTTTAAGGTGATGCTCCAGCATGGCCACAGTCAAATGACTGAAACAAGTAAAAGAAGAAAAGAATATATCCATTCTCCTTATGCAAAGGGTTAAAAATACTTCTGGTCATAGAAAAAATTAACAGTTATGATAGGATTTTGAGACATCTAATCATTAAACTGAGGAATAATTACCAGAAAAGTAATTCTTATTCAATCTAAAGTATCTGGTTTTAAAATTTCTGAAAGAGATTTACATAGTAACAGAACTAAACAGTAATGTTTGTTACTGCTTTTACGTGGCTGTTCCATGCAGAACAAATGTTACTACATTTTAATACCAGGAAAGCATCTTTTCTTGCTGGTTAATGACACACAAACTGTCTGTTTTATTGCAAGTAAACAGACACATGTTGTGTGTCATTAACCAGCAGGAAAAGCAGTTTTCCTGGAGTTAACATGTAGTAACATTTGTTCATTTGTTCTGCATGAAATAGCCATGTAAAAATGGTAATAAACATTACTCTAGTTCTTATTCATTTTTTAAAAAAATATATACATACAGGGGTTGGACAAAATAATGGAAACACCTAGCATCATCATAGCATCATAATTTTGAAATATCTGTAAAACCATCAAAAGTTTGTTTATTTTTATGTTTTTTTTATTTATGATTAGTGTTGCTTAATTTGTTTTGCTAAAATTGCTGTCTCTTTTCAGATATCATCAGAGAAAGGTAATTAAAATGATAGATCTTTCAGACTTTCAAAGAGGTCAAATTGTTGGTGCTTGTATGGCAGGCGTTAGCATAATGAAAACAGCCAAAATATTTGGTGCATCAAGAAGAAGAATGGATAAAAATTCCTTTGGAAACAATTCAAACTTCCTCGTAGAATTCAAGCTGTAATTACTGCGAAAGGCAGACCTACCACATATTAAAATAAATTTGTTTGAAATTTTAAGGTGTTTCCATTAGTTTGACCAATTTAAGTATATACTTATATACATATAGATATACATGGGCATGGCCGTGTAGTTAGAAGATTGCTTCTCAACCACATATTTCTGAGTTCAGTCCCATCATGTGACCCCTTGGGGAAGTATCTTCTACTATAGCTTAGGGTCAACCAAAGACTTGTCAGTAATTGAAAGAAGCCAATTGTATGTATGTATGTGTGTGTGTGTATTACATTATATTATATCATATTATATATATATATATATATATATATATTGTAGCGTACACTTGAGTGAAATTCATCTCCGCTTTATTATATATATACACATTTGAACATAGCAGATAACAACTAGCCTTTGGCCGTGATTTGGACCCCATTGTGTCCACTACTCTGATTGGTTGGTATTGGTGCAATTTGTCTCTTACTCTGTCACGCCAATCTTTAGCGTATAAACCAATCGATGCTCCTAAATAAGATCACGTGAGACAACGAGCATCTAAAAATGGTGACCCCGACATAGAACACGCTCCACAACGTCCTTCTAAAAATGGTGACCCAACGTAGAACACGTACCATGGTCCACAATCTTTAAGGTGACCCGACTTAGAACACACATTCTATTTCATACTTCAGTGCCAGCTTTCATTTTACTTTAATGAACAAATGTTCTTTCTAATTTCACCTTTTCGCTACAGAAATATCTTCCTTTTATCGTCTATTTTGTCTCCCACAAAATGACTTCTGAGGGGCTGTCTGTAGTGTACACTTGAGTGAAATTCCTCTCTCCTTTGTTATATATACATACATTCAAACGTAGCGGATAACAGCTAGCCCTTGACTGCTATTTGGACCCCATTGTATTCACTACTCTGATTGGTTGGTGCTGGCACAATTTGTCTCTTACTCTGTCGTGCCAACCTGCAGTGTATAACCAATCGGTGCTCTAAATAAGATCACGTGAGACGGCCTGTTCTTAACTCAGTTTGAGCCTATAGCTCTTTATAAAAACCCAGCTATTTCTCGTCTCAAAGTCTTTGGTTCCAGACCTTCTAAGGTATAGCCACTGACCACATAAGACAGCCAGTTTCAGCGACAAAGCCAGACCCTCCGGTTTCAACATAGTACTGTTCGTGAATTATTTCACAGCAAAGACACAACCTGTGAGCCAGACGATAACACCTGTCCAGCATTATGGCAATCTCTTTCTTCGTTGCCACCATCTTCTTCTTAATGACATCAACATCTCTACGTACACAGCTCAACCACTTGCGCAAGGTGCCATGCAGTGAGACTGAACCCAGAATAATGCAGTTCGTAAGCAAGCTACTTACCACACAGCCACTCCTACGCCTATAGGGACTCAGTCATTAATTTTTGCTTAATGGTCATCAACTGTTCCACTTGGTTGATTCTCTTAAGGAGCCAGTTTGTTTTTTTCTGATGGAGATCTTTTAACAAGCTCACTAGCTAATCATGATACCAGTGACTGTTCTCTGCACTATGTTTCCTAAAGTCAGTGAACTATAACTTTGAACAACATGTAAACACCATATTCATCATCATCATTATTTAACACGTTGTCCATGCTGGCATGTATTGGATAGTTTGACCAAGGCTGGCAAACTGGAAGGCTGCAGTCTGATTTCACTGGACAAATTGTAATTTCACAATATATAAAAATCTGAAAATTTTACCAACTGAAATAATGAGAAGTAAGACAGTATTGCTGTACACAAGTTTATTGAGTTCTTAAAATGAATACAAAGGAAGATTAAAATCAGTCCATTGGTTTTATTATAAAATTTTACAAATAAAGACAATATAATATCATTTAAAAGGTAATATTAATATTCTTTTAATTCTCGACAAGATTTAAAAAAAGAAATCTAAATTATATGCTTTTCATTGTAAAAATAATATATTTGAATAATATTGTAAAAAGATAAAAGTCTTTTTATGTTATTTTAAATATTTTCCTGTATTGTGGTTTCACTGTAATTCTTTGGATTACTTCTAACTGAATAGGGCTGATAAGACCACAACTTAATTATTCAGTTCATTAAAGCTTTACATGAAAGTATTTTTTAGACCTATTTAATTACCTGACGCAATTACGTTTTTGTAGAGCCTCGAAGAGAATATTTCTCTCAAAATGGATAGAGACCAAGTTTTTTTTCTTTAAGGAGAGATCAGTAGATAACCAAGGTCCTCCTCTTTACTCTCTAGGTCTCAGCTGAATCCTTACTTTATAGGTCTTGTGTGTGATTTGAATCCTATGACTGTAATCCAATTTAATTTGGTATCGATCTAAACTTAGGAAACCTAAGAAAAAATATCCTTCTCCGTCTGTATCCCTGTAAATCAAATGTTGCAAGCAGATCATTCAAAGTGGCCTAGAATGTAGACCTTTTATTAAACCTTAAGTTAATACACAGTGAAAGCCATAAGCAGTAGTGTCTTAAAGCATGAGCACTCTGAGCAGTTGCACAGAGTTCTCACAGGTCTAGGGAGCCAGTTCTAATGTATGTATGCTGCTACTTTCTGTCAATGAACACATAACTATAGGGCCCAGTGCATTGATTTCTCCTGCAGCCTATAATGTTGCTAAGACAGCCCTGGTCATAGGTACTCTGCTATTGAGTGATGGAAATGTTAACAATAAACCAATCTTGTTTAAAACATGAATGCATTTAGTTGATTGAATAAATCTTTTAATTTTTACAGAGTAAAAATTACACAGGACTCAGAAGTATCAGTTCCCAGCTTTTAGTACAACATTCTTGTTGACAGTTTTGTCACTGTCGAAACAAATGTTAACTTTTAAATTTGTGGTCATGTGACATCCAAAGCATAAACATCCTTGTCTGTGATGGTCTATGCTAATAGGGATTAGCAGAGGTGTGATCTGAAAACGTATATATAGAAAGAAATGCAATGATCTTTTGTAGATATTATCCTACAACAGCATGGTTGCAACAGATCTTTTATCTTTCTCGCAATCTCTCTATCATTTTTGAGAGTCTTTTTGAATAAAAGAAGCTGCCCTTTCCATTACTCTCCCCTCAGAATCAAATATGTGTCTAACAATATTTCTTAATGAAATAAATATATTGCAATTAACTTTTAAGATTTAATGGAAGTAATATTAGACATTATAAGCACAAATTTCTGCCATTAGTAGAATAAACTCCCCTGCTAGTGCCATGTGACCAAAGTGGAAAAGAAATAGTATTAATAAATTAATAGACACAATTTATAATACATGAGAAGATGGCATGGTAAGCTGCCTGAAGTAATGTATGAATGGTATAGTCACCCAGCTACCTACAAAATGTGTGATACCATTAATTAAACTGTTGTTGATATTTAAGAGAGATCTCATTCTTTTCTTATATGGAGATAATTTGCTTGTATTATCTTCAAGTACAATTTGTGAATTTTTAAAATATTGCTAGCTAAATAATACAGCTAACTTAATTCTTGTGATGGAGACCGTTTTTAAGAATCACACACTACTCTATGCAAATGCTACTTTCATATTTCAAATTTGGTTTTTGCTTTATAAATTACTAACATTACACTAACTCTCCTTACAGTAGCATTTTATTTTCAGACAACATTTCAGATGAAAATATTTGATGTAATGATATCCGGAATGAACTGTAATGAATATCAAGAAGCTAAATGCTAAAATAAATTCTTATTCATATTTATTAATATAATTATTATATTTTATCATATTCTCAGTATCTTTCTCTGAGTTTCTACTGCACCACCAGATGCACTTGTGTCTTACTGAAGTGCATACAACATTGTCTTTTGTTGTTTTAGAATTGTGACTTATTGGAATCATCATTATTTAACGTCCACTTTCTATCCTGGCATGGATGGAACTGTTTGAAAGGGAACCAGAGACCTGTGTTGAGCTACAGTGTCACGCTTAGCATGATTTCTACTTAACGGGTTTGTTAGGTTCCTTCAGATGATACTTTGATTGTTCATCTGTGTTGTGTAGAGTATGTGCTTTGGGGGTTGCGTAGTGACTGTATCACGTATTTGCTCTGTGTGAGTCGCGCTATGTGCTTTGGGTGTTGTGTGGTGCCTGTATTACATATTTGTGGTGTGTGAGTTGCTATGTGCTTTGTGTATTGTGTGGTGACTGTGTAGAATGACTGTGTGAAGGAGAGGTGATGATGAATGGCTCCTTTAATACATTGGACAGTCGATTACAATAAATACGAAAAGTATGAATGAGTACAAGTGCCAGAAGGAAAAGAGAGACACAACCGGTAGAATGTTAAGAGAAGAGTTTATTGATAGGTTAATATGTGTGTGCATCATATAGACAGGCCATCATGTATACATAATGTGTATGTGCGTATACATAATGTATATGTGTGAGCATTAAGTATAGAGTTTTGAAAGAGTCTATAATAGGACGCTAGAAGAATGTTCAGACACAAGGAAGATAAATACCAGTTCGTAGTCAAGGTACA
>NC_043003.1:21108573-21266073 GCF_006345805.1 Octopus sinensis
CAGACTGTACACTTTTTTTTACCTTCCATGCTTTTTTCATTTTTCTTTTTGTTCATTTCTTGCTTAAATTTTTCTTTCATTACACAATTTTGGGTTTTGATTACACCGGCCTTCTTCATGTGTTTCAACAATGGCTCCATGGCATTTTTTATATACCACTCGAAGCTGTTTTCCTCTGCTTCAATACAGTCCAAGAAACTAATCAAACCCCTCCCACCCTTTCTTCTGAACAAGTACAGTCTATTGGTGTTATTCTTAGGGTGAAAGGCTCCATGTACTGTCAATATTTTTATAGTCTTGGTATCCATTTTCTTCATTTCTCTCTTTTGCCATTTTATAACTCCTGCTCCATACCAAAGTGATACTATCGCCCACATATTAGCTGCTTGGATTTTATTCCATCCGGTCAATTTTAAGTACAACACCAACCTCAGTCTCCAGAAATACTCCATCCTCAGTTGCTCTTTCATTTCCTTTTCCAGTGACTCCTTCCGGAGTTTGTTCATACCACATCCTTGCCTCTCCAAAAGTTTCAGGCCTTGTGCCTATTGTAGAGAGAATCATTTACTTAATTCAGAAATTTTGAAAACAATTTAATTTAAATTAGTTTTTTAAAAAATGCCAGTCTCAGGTGAGTTTATATAAAAAAAGGTTAATCCATTCACCAGATTTAACACTTGCACCTGACATTCGGATTCCTGTTGTAGGGATTACTTATTTGTAACTATTCAGGTCTCCAATTTAAAGATATCAGGATATTACCCTATCCCTACAAATACCACAAGTTTCAGATACCCAACAGAAAGACAGTGAGCTGGCAGAAACATCAATGCGACGGGCGAAATGCTTAGCGATATTTCGTCTGCCGTTGTGTTCTGAGTTCAAATTCTGCCAAGGTCGACTTTGCCTTTCATCCTTTCAGGGTCGATAAATTAAGTACCAGTTACACATTGGGGTTGATGTAATCAACTTAATCCATTTGTCTGTCCTTGTTTTCCCCTCTCTGTTAAGCTCCTTGTGGGCAGTAAAGAAATAAGAAAGGTGATAGTCATTGCTCTTCCTCCTTTGAATACTGATAAAAAAAAAACCTTCATCATTGTTTTAATATTCATTTTCATGCAGGTATGAGCAGTCGTATTTATGTCAACAATCTTGATTCTGGGGCACCTCATATAAAGCACTCAATATTTTTTGTGATCTGAAGGCAGTGAGTTGGCAGAATCATTAGCATGCTGGGCAAAATGAATAGCAGCTTTTCATGTCTTTACATTCTGAGTTCGAATTTCACCAAGGTTGACTTTGCCTTTCTTCCTTTTAGGGCCAATGAAATAAGAACCAGTTGACCAATAGGATCAATGTGATTGACTTACTCCCCTGAAACTGCTGGCCATGTACCAAAATTTGAAACTAATATTTTGCGATCTGAACTTCCTCAACCTCTATCTTCCAGAGACATCTTCCGGTGTCAGCATCTGGAACATTTTGCGCACAACACTTATTAAAAAAAAAGTACTCTTTTTAATCAATGTTGTTAATACCAGACAATATGCATGTATAGATTAATTATACAGTATGATATAAAGCATATAATGTAATATATAGTGGTTGCTAATACTTAGGTCAGCTCTGAAAAATATTTCAGCTGTGACCATCCCTTCTTATTTTTAAGTACAAATGTTTTTAATTGTTGAGTCTGGAGGAAGGAACATGCCCACCCATGACCTTTGCAGACCCTCCAAGAGCACTGTATCTCCACCAATATCTGCAAAGATATTAAAGTTTAATGTTAGAGAGAGGTTTGGCTGCTGTTTCTCTCAGTTACATTGACTGCATAGATGCTCCTTCGGTTGTTCAATATGATATTATCTATGAGGTATATGTAACCTCATTCTTGCTGTAACAACTGTTCTGCAATAAAATCCCAAAGCACGACCAACAATTTAAAGAACTTTGATTTCATATCTTCTTAGGTTCTTCTATGCCCCAGTATTTTTGAATAACAATGATTTGAGGGTATACATTTATTTAACAGTCTGTTATATACATGTACACAATGTGGTGTTGCTCTCACAAAAATTGAGATTAATTATAGATAACACAACAAATCATAAAATATAATATCTATTAATGACAGAGGCAGTATTGATAGCAAAAGGTAATAGTTATCCCCACTTACACGTGGATGTTCAGTTAGAACAAGCCATACTGCAGTAGATACATCATCATCATCGTTTAACATCCGTTTTTCATGCTAGCATGGGTTGGATGGTTCGACTGGGATCTGGGAAGCCAGGAGGCTACACCAGGCTCCAGTCTGATCTGGCAGTGTTTCTACAGCTGGATGCCCTTCCTAACACCAACCACTCTGTGAGTGTAGTGGGTGCTTTTGACATTCCACTGGCACAGGGGCCAGGGAGGTTGGCAACAGTCATGATCGGTTGGTGCTTTTTACATGCTACTGGCACAGAAGCCAGTCAAGGTGGCGCTAGCATCAGCTACATTCAGATGGTGCTTTTTATGTGCCACCAGCACGGGTATCACAACTACAATTTCCATTTGATTTTCATTTTGATGTTGATGTATTTGACTCAATAGGTCTCCTCAAGCACAGCAGGTCGCCCTACAATCCAAGGTACTTTTGAATGGGCTGGGGCTGGTTATGCGAAACTGGTGTAGGATACAGCCGTGAACTCACTTTATTTACTGGGTCTTTGCAGTCACAGTATATCTCCAGAGGTCTCGGTCTTTTGTCATTGCTTCTGTGAGGCCCAACATTCAAAGGTCATGGTTGACCACCTCATCCCATGTCTTTCTAAGTCTACCTCTACTCCGGATTCCTTCAACTGTTTGGGAGTGGCCCTTCTTCACACATCTCTCCTCATGCATCCATAGTACAAGACCATACCAGTGTAAACATCTCTCTTGAATACCACATCCTATGCTTCTTATGTCCAACATTTCTCTCAGGGCGCTTACACTCTGTCGTGCATGCACACTGACATTAAACATCCAGCGGATCATGCTAGCTTCATTTCTTTTGAGTCTACACATGTCCTACACAGTCAAGCCCATTTTTCACTGCCGTAAAGCATGGTAGTTTGCACACATGCATCGTACAATCTACTTTTCACTCTGAGCAAGAGGCCCTTTGTTGCCAGTAGGGGTAGAAGCTTTCTATACTTTGCCCAGGCTATTCTTATTCTAGTGGTAACACTCTCTGAGCATCCACCCCCACTACTAACTTGGTCACCTAGGTAGCGGAAGCTATCAACTTCTTCTAGTTTCTCCCCCTGAAGTGTTATGGAATCTGTTTTCTGAGTATCTGTGGTGTCTATTGCCCCTGTGTATCTGCCACACACAAAAGCTATCTTCTCGGTTAATCTTCCTTTGATGTTGCTGTACCTAGTATACGTCCATAGCTTACACTTGGTACATCTTATGGAGCTTCTACCTACACCTTTTCGAGCAGGGCCACCTACCTGAGGGGGTGCGTGATGTGTTTGCCTTCCTACTTTCTAGAACTTTGGTCTTTGCTACATTGACTCTAAGGCTTTTTGATTCTAAACCTTGCTTCCACACCCAAAATTTCTTTTCTAGTTCTGGTAGTGATTCTGCTATGAGGGCCTGGTCATCAGCATAGAGGAGCTCCCAGGAGCAACCCATCTTGAATTCCTCTGTTATTGCCTGGAGGACTATGATGAATAAAAGGGGGCTGAGGACTGAACCTTGGTGGACCCCTACTTCTACCCAGTATTCTTCACTATACTCATTGCCAATCTTAACCTTACTAACAGCCTCACTGTATAGGGCCTGTATAGCCCTTATTAACCATTCGTCAATCCCCAGTTTCCACATCGCCCATCAGATAAGGGATCAGAAGACCCTGTCAAAGGCTTTGTCCAAGTCCACAAATGTTGAGTATAGGGGTTTATCTTTAGCAAGGTATTTCTCCTGCAGTTGTCGAACCAGGAATATGGAATATGTCAAACCAAGAATATTTGTGATACCATTAATTAAACTGTTGTTGATATTTAAGATAGATCTCATACTTAACATTCTTTTCTCACATGGGGATAATTTGCTTGTACTATTTTCAAGTACAATTTGTGAATTTTTATAATATTGCTAGCTAAATGATACAGCTGACTTCATTCTTGTGATGGAGACCCTCCTTAAGAATCACACACAACTCTATGCAAATGCTACTTTCATATCTCAAATTTGGTTTTTGTTTTATAAATTGCTAACATTACACTAACTCTGCTTACAGTAGCATTTTATTTTCAGACAACATTTCAGATGAAATGATGTAATGATATCCAGAATGAACTGTAATGAATATCAAGAAGCTAAATACTAAAATAAATTCTTACTCCTATTTATTAATATAATTATTATATTTTATCATATTCTCAACATCTTTCTCTGAGTTCCTACTGCACCACCAGATGCACTTGTATCTTACTGAAGTGCATACAACATTGTCTTTTGAGGTTTTAGAATTGAGACTTATTGGCCTCATCATTATTTAACGTCCACTTTCTATCCTGGCATGGATGGAACTGTTTAAGAGGGAACCAGAGACCTGTGTTGAGCTACAGTGTCACTCTTAGCATGGTTTCTACTTAATGGG
Organism: Octopus sinensis; assembly: GCF_006345805.1. Lineage (NCBI taxonomy): Eukaryota > Metazoa > Mollusca > Cephalopoda > Octopoda > Octopodidae > Octopus > Octopus sinensis. Next base: position 21,113,207 of record NC_043003.1, read on the forward strand.
TTTGTTAGGTTCCTTCAGATGTTACTTGAGCTGTTCATCTGCTTGTTGTGTAGAGTATATGGTTTGGGTGTTGTGTGGTGATTGTATCACATATTTGTATTGTGTGAGTTGTGTTAGGTACTCTGGGTGTTGTGTGGTGCCTGTATTACATATTTGTGGCATGTGAGTTGCAATGTGCTTTGGGTGTTGTGTGGTGACTGTATTACATATTTACTTTGTGTGTTTTGTTATGTACTTTGGGTGTTGTGTGGTGACTGTATCACATATTTGTGGTGTGTGAGTTGTGTGATGTGTTTTAATGTCAGGTGTTGATTATGTAAAATATGTGACAGTGTAGGGTGTGTTATATTATTGGGAGGTGCATGTGTAGAATATGAAATGAATGGGGTGTAGGTGGTAGAGTGTGGGGTAGGCTATAATACTGATATTATAATAATCAGTATTGTATTACTAAGGATCGTTTTATTGGATTTTCTTGCAATATGTTAGAGGCCATCGATATTTTAATTCCTGTAAAGTTTCATGACAATAAATTTAGGTCCATATGTGGAGAAATAGTGATTTTAAAGTTCTACATTGCAAATATGAACAAGACATAATAAAGGACAGATGCTAACCATCTTAAACAAGCAATAGGAGTTAAATGCCATTATTCTTTATAAAGAAAACCAAGGTCCTGCAACACAATATCAACCTTCTTCTAAAGTGGAATCAATGTGATACCAGTCATCATACATCACTGGAATTTGATGAAGTAAGGGTGCTTATACACGCTAGTTGGTTTTCTTCTTCAGTTCACTATCCAGTTCTTTCATGATACGTAATGCAAGCTCGTCCTTATATGTAGGAACAATAATTTGGATGTTGACTGGAAGACCAACGCTGCCTGGAATTGACTGCAAAGAAACAAGATATATATTTAGAATGTTTATAAATGTTGTGGAAGTATTCATGTGAGTAAAGTTTAAGATGACTTCATTAAACTGCAGTTCACAGTGGCATAAATTTAAACCTTGGTGTATGTCGTTGTTGTTGTTAAGCAACAAGATGGGCAGGGTGATTAGGTGATGGTCTAGGGCTTAGGGACGGGAGACCCCAGACCTTGGAAGGAAAAAAAAAACTTTGGTCGTCTTGTTGTAGTCGAGGGCACTTTGTTGATGCCTGACACTACTGGGAGGTGGCCCTCAAAGTCGCTGAAAATGGAGATCTCCAGGTCCAAATTCTTGGACAGCTGGTGTATGTCTGAGCTGAGTAAGACATATAAATTTACTTCTCTTCTTATAGAAAATAAATAAATATTAATTTAATGTGATTGTGTGAATACATAAGATGAATTAAGATTATGTAATTTCCCAGGTTATTAATCTTATCTTTAGAGTATAACTTTTCCTGTTATTTTATTCTTTTTCCACTTGTTTCAGTCATTAGACTGTGGTCATGCTGGGGCACTGCATTGAGAGGTTTTAGTTGAACAAATCAATTGTAGTATTTATTTTCCTTTTAAGCATGGGACTTATTTTATCCATCTCTTGAACTGAACTGCTAAATAACAGGGATGTAAATGCACTAAGAACAATTATCAAGCAGTGGTGATGGACAAACAGACAAACACACACACACACATATATATGGGTTTTGGGGCCTGAAGGAACACTGTAAAGCTAAGCATTTTATGGACATGAAACCCAGGGTAATCCCATGGTGTGGCCATAACTATATTAATTTTTCAATCTAGCTATCTATCTATCAATCTATCTATATATATATCTATCTATATCTATCTAACTATCCATCTGTATGTATACATATGCATACATATATCATCATCATCATCATCGTTTAGCGTCCGCTTTCCATGCTAATATATATATATATATACATAAATATATATTTATATATATATACAAATATTATATATATATATATATATATATATTTATATACATATGCATATATATATATACATACATATATATTTATATATGTATATACATAGTCCCATCTCGTCCCAAGGTAACGTGGTGGTGGAACAATGTTGTAGACAGGACTATTAGAGAAAAGAGACAGGCTTGGAAAGACTGGAAGAACGGTGGTAGCAGGGAATTGTATCAGACTGCCAAAAGGGAAGCTAGGAGACAGGTCTATCTAGCCAGAGGGGAAGCAGATAAGAAAAAATTTGCCAATGTTCTGCGCCGTGAGGACCAAAGACTGGAGGTGTTTCGTGTTGCAAGACAGTGTGTGAGAGAGAATTGTGATGTGGTAGGAGAGAAATGTGTTCGCAAGGATGACGGCTCACTTGCGCTAAATGAGGATGCAAAGAGAGAGGTTTGGAGATGCCACTATGAAAGGTTGCTGAATAAAGAAAATGAATGGGATAAAGAGAGTCTGCCGAATGTCAACCCAACAGAGGGACCAGCTATCCAAGTTGACAGTTCCTTGGTAGTTAAGGCAATTAGAAGCATGAAGACAGGGAAAGCCCCAGGCCCATCAGGAATCACTGCAGAGATGCTCAAAATATCTGGTAGTGTCGGCTATAGCCTAGTCACCTGTATAGTTAATCAGGTGATACACGAAGGAGTCATACCCAACGACTGGTGTAGCAGCATAATAGTCAACTGCTACAAAGGTAAAGGTGATGCCCTAGATACAAATAATTACAGAGGTATCAAGCTGTTGGATCAGGTAATGAAGGTTATGGAGAGGGTCATAGCCCAACTAATTAGAGAGAGTTAGTTTAGATGAGATGCAGTTTGGGTTCGTGCCAGGGAAAAGTACCACTGATGCTATATTCCTGGTAAGGCAGCTGCAGAAGAAATACCTGGCCAAAGACAAGCCCCTGTACCTGGCTTTTGTTGACATGGAGAAAGCCTTCGACAGGGTCCCCCGATCCCTTATCTGGTGGTCAATGAGGAAACTAGGGATAGATGAATGGTTAGTGAGAGCTGTGCAAGCCATGTACAGGGACACTGCTAGTAAGGTGAGGGTTGGCATCGAGTACAGTGAAGAATTCCGGGTAGAGGTAGGGGTCCACCAAGGCTCAGTCCTCAGCCCCCTCCTATTTATCATAGTCCTCCAGGCAATAACGGAGGAATTCAAGACAGGATGCCCCTGGGAGCTCCTCTATGCTGATGACCTTGCTCTAATTGCTGAGTCACTATCAGAACTGGAGGAGAAGTTTCAGGTGTGGAAGCAAGGATTAGAATCGAAGGGCCTTAGAGTCAATCTAGCTAAAACCAAAGTCCTAATAGGTAGGAAGGTAGACAAATCACAAACGCCTTCAGGTAGATGGCCCTGCTCGATCTGTACAAAAGGTGTAGGTAGAAACTCTATAAGATGCACCAAGTGTAAGCTATGGACACATAAGAGGTGCAGCAATGTCAAAGGAAGGCTAACTAGGAATATAGTTTTTGTATGTGGCAGATGCTCAGGAGCAATAAACACTGAAAATGCTCTGAGACCAACTTCTGCCACATTCCAGGGAGAAAAACTAGAAATAGTTGATAGTTTCCGTTACCTAGGTGACCAAGTCAGTAGTGGGGGCGGGTATGCTGAAAGTGTAACTGCTAGAGTAAGAATAGCTTGGGCAAAGTTCAGGGAGCTCTTACCTCTGCTAGTGACAAAAGGCCTCTCGCTCAGAGTAAAAGGCAGACTGTATGATGCGTGCGTACGAACAGCCATGCTACATGGCAGTGAAACATGGGCCGTGACTGCTGAGGATATGCGTAAGCTCGCAAGAAATGAAGCCAGTATGCTCCGATGGATGTGCAATGTCAGTGTTCATACTTGACAGAGTGTAAGTACCTTGAGAGAAAAGCTGGACCTAAGAAGCATCAGCTGTGATGTGCAAGAGAGACGTTTGCACTGGTATGGTCATGTGGCGAGAATGGATGAAGATAGTTGTGTGAAAAAGTGCCACACCCTAGCGGTTGAGAGAACTTGTGGAAGAGGCAGACCCAAGAAAACCATCCAAACGTGGCCGTTGCCAGCACCGCCCCAACTGGCCTCGTGCTGGTGGCATGTAAAAAGCACCATCCGTTCGTGGCCATTGCCAGACTCGCCTGGCCCCCGTGCCGGTGGCACGTAAAAAGCACCATCCGATTGTGGCCGTTTACCAGACTTGTCTGGCACATAAAAAGCACCCACTACACTCACGGAGTGGTTGGCATTAGGAAGGGCATCCAGCCGTAGAAACATTGCCAGATCAGACTGGGCCTGGTGCAGCCTTCTGGCTTCCCAGACCCCAGTTGAACCGTCCAACCCATGCTAGCATGGAAAGCGGACGCTAAATGATGATGATGATGATGATGATATATATATATATATATATATATATATATATATATATAGTATAGGAAAGAATGGAGCTGAACGAAGATTTAACAAAATTCCTTTATTTTATATTCGACATAATAAGGATAAGAGCACTGACCTCGTCATTAACGGAGGGGGTCTCAACAATAATAGTAGCAGCGGTTTTAACAACAGTAGTTTTACGGACAATATCAATCACAGCATTCCCAGAAACAGGGAATATGCAGGTGATATTGCCTTAAATAGTAATGAAAATAGGGTGAATAGTATCGAATCCAGCGGTAGTTTTTACAACCATCATAGTAATAAGAACGCTGTATTAGTATCGGAAACTAATCCCAATAGATTAAGGTTCTTATCTAATAACTCCAAAATTAGAAACGCCATTTACCAGTGCAAAATTTATGCTGGATCCGATGTCTACCTCTATATTGGTGCTACCTCATCTAAATTAGCCACAAGAATATCAAATCATTTTTCCACGTTTAGGGATAAAAGGAAACAACACTCCACTGGGCTAAGCAAATTAGTCTGGCGTTTGAAGAACGCAAATTCAACTTTTAGGCTGGTATGGTCAATATTATCGGTGTCTTTACCGTTTGATAAGGGCAAAAAAATCTGTGCCCTGTGTAATTCCGAACTCTTTCATATTCTGTTTGCCCGAGGCCGACTAATAAACTTGATTGTTGAGAGTTCTTTCAGATGCCTACACTGGAAAAGGCATACCTTCCTCTCATACCAATGAGGTCTAATATAGATAACCCCTGGATTTCCTAAAAAAATTTGAAAGGTGATATCTTATCCCTTTTAGTATAAAAGACTTTCTCATAGTTGCCAAGAACACTACCAATCACAACAGTAACCTTGTATCTTGTCATTGCTATTGTGGCCGCCCTCTCCCTATTAAGTTGACACATTCGAACACACAGACACAGTCTTTTTGGTTCTTGACCGTTAATTCTTGCTATCTCTCTCTCTATGCCTTCCACACACACTCAAAGACGCACACACACACATTAAGGCAATTTTACACACTCATACATTCGAGCACTCATTCATAAAATAAATCAAATATAAACACCAGTCATACAGAATACATTCACTCTCTTTAGTTTTCCTATACCTTCCTTCTCCTACCTTGATTCTGCCCTTGAACTATGTCAACGGACAATTTCTCCTGCTTTCATCCAATCTGGCATCACCCCCTATAAGTAGACATTATTTATCATTATTTTTATGGGCTCCTCGTGAGCAGTCGTCAAAAAGCTTGTTGTGCATTTTGTTGGAGAATTAAGTTCCTGGATTTTCCTGAAGAGAAAGCTGCATAATGGACTCCTTATTCACTCGGAATTAGGGACTTTGCAGACTTCGAAACATATATTGAAAATAAAATAAAGGAATTTTATTAAATCTTCGTTCAGCTCCATTCTTTCCTATACTTAATATATAAAACTTCAAATTTCCGCACTAAGGCACGGATTTTATGCCCTATGGTCATAACTTCAACCGTGCCTTTTCTGTTGTGAGTTTGCTACCCAGGTATCGGTTATCTTTCGAATTATCCGTAATAAGATAATTCATTTGTCTACTTATATATATATATATATATATATATGTATATATACATACATACATACATACATACATATTATTATTTTGTTTTATTTATTAGAGAATAAAAATTCCAGCATCACAGGGATTCAAATAAAATGAATTATTCTCAATGAGGAAATATATGTTACTTAGAGATAGCAGTCCCTATCATCACACCATCATCATCATCATCATCATCATCATTTAACGTCCGTTTTCCATGCTAGCATGGGTTGGACGGTTCAACTGGGGTCTGGGGAGCCCGAAGGCTGCACCAGGCCAGTCAGATCTGGCAGTGTTTCTACAGCTGGATGCCCTTCCTAACGCCAACCACTCCGAGAGTGTAGTGGGTGATTTTATGTGCCACCGACACAGGTGCCAGACGAGGCTGGCGAACGGCCACGCTCGGATGGTGTTTTTATGTGCCACCGACACAGGTGCCAGACGAGGCTGACGAACGGCCACGATCGGATGGTGTTTCTTACGTGCCCACAGCACGGAGGCCAGTCGATGCGGTACTGGCTACAGCCACGTTCGGATGGTTTTCTTGTGTGCCACCAGCACTGGTACCACAAAGATACAAATTCCATTGATGTTCATCTATTTTGATTTGATTTGATTTGATTTTCACTTGCCTCAACAGGTCTTCACAAGTGTCACAAGAAGGAAGGAAGGTATGCACAGGTGAACTGACAACGTCCCAGGTAGGGGCCACGGGTTATGGCCTGACTAGTCTTGCCGGGTCTTCGGATGATGTTTTTATGTGTCTCCGACACAGGTGCCAGATGGATGGTGTTTGTTACGTGCCCACAGCACGGAGGCCAGTCGATGCGGTACTGGCTACGGCCACGTTCAGATGGCTTTCTTGTGTGCCACCGGCACTGGTACCACAAAGATACAAATTCCATTGATGTTCATCTATTTTGATTTGATTTGATTTGATTTGATCACTTGTCTCAACAGGTCTTCACAAGTGTCACAAGAAGGAAGGTATGCACAGGTGGATAAAAGAATTTTATTTTAATACTTACTACTCATTTCTAAATCTCTGCTACACGTGTTTCTTGAGGTTCTTTTACCATTCCTTAAGCACGCAGTATTTTACAGGAACATTTCTTAAAGCGCAACCCCAATCGTCAGGCCTCTAAATACCTTTATCATAGTTTGATACCAAATACTATATTTTAATTTTAACAGATAAATATGCGTATGTGCAAATAAATTCACCAAACCTTACTGTGCAAGCCATAATTTAATTCAAATAAAGAAAATTTATAATAAAAATAAAAAAATAAAAGATTTTGTAAATTTTTATTTTTTATTTTTTTATTTTTATAATAAATTTTCTTTATTTGAATTAAATTATGGCTTGCACAGTAAGGTTTGGTGAATTTATTTGCACATACGCATACTTATCTGTTAAAATTAAAATATAGAATTTGGTATTGAACTATAATAAAGTTATTTAGAGGCCTGACAATTGGGGTTGCACTTTAAGAAATGTTCCTGTAAAACACTGCATGCTTAAGGAACGGTAAAAGAACCTCAAGAAACACATGTAGCAGAGATTTAGAAATGAGAAGTAAGTATTAAAATAAAATTCTTTTATATGGTGTGATGATAGGGACTGCTATCTCTAAATAACATATATATATATACATACATACATAGCTCCTACACGCAGTTTTTCTCTCCTTGTTTCTCTCCTTGTTTCTTTTCTTTGTATCTTTCTGTCGAAGAGCATAGGCTCGAAACGTAAAAGACTTGTCCTATTTCTATTCCTGAGCGCCATACTAATACATTTCTTTGTTTGTACTCCACCTGCCTTCGTCTTTTGTTTATTTTCGTAAACCTTCCCGTTATATATATATATATACTTTATTTAAAGCAGCAGAAAATTCAACAAAACCTGTTACTCTGAGTTTCCCGGGAAACTCAGAGTAACAGGTTTTGTTGAATTTTCTGCTGCTTTAAATAAACCATATTACTCTACCACTGGTATTTGAGTACTCTTTTTTCCACCTTGTTTCACATTTATGTGTTTACTCAAGTATATATATATATATATATATATATATATATATATATATATACATATATATAATAAAAATTTCTATAAATACATTCCAAGATGTGTAAATTGCAATTATACCAGGATTTGATGTGAACAACAAAATGGTGAGCATGTACACGTACATACTGATGCAATTTTTTTCAAAGTTTCAAGTTTCATTTTATAAATGTATGTGATATGCGTAAAACCCATGCTAGCATGGAGAACGGACGTTAAACGATGATGATGATGATGATGATGATGATTAATGTGCTGTACCACTTGCTGGAAACCTATAACCAAAGATGTTATTGATCACAAACTAAAGGAAAGATTTAAAACAAAAATTAAAAAATAGGCCTACATTTTTCACTGAGTATTCCATCAATGATTTAGCTTTATAAGTCGCCTTTACATCTTCTTCTGTTACCTTGGTAACAGGCATAGACACACCAGGGTAGTTCAGTAGATTATAGGGCAGAGAATAGGTTGGAAATCCTGCAAAGAAAATTATCAGAAGTAAAATGATAGTAAAAGGATTGTTGTTGTTGTTTTAACTCCAAATCATCCCTTATTGAGAGAAATCCTATAATCAAATAATTCTAGCATGGCTGTCCCATCATTTTTACATCTACGACTCCATTATCTAGTTTGTCCTTGCATTTTCATGATGCAAGGGCATGATTTGAGGAAGAATTTACTGTAATTTCTAGAAGATCTAGCAATCATGTAGAGGTTCAAATGTTCACTGGTGTGTTAAATAATTCTTTTCTTGTTGTTTGGCATCAAGTTAGTTATTTCTTTATTACCCACAAGGGGCTAAACATAGAGGGGACAAACAAAGACAGACACAGGGATTAAGTTGATTACATCGACCACAGTGCGTAACTGGTACTTAATTTATCGATCCCGAAAGGATGAAAGGCAAAGTTGACCTTGGCAGAATTTGAACTCAGAACATAGTGGCAGACAAAATACCGGTAAGCATTTCACCCGGTGTGCTAATGTTTCTGCCAGCTTGTCGCATCAAGTTAGTATTCATCAAGCAAACCAATAATCAAATAAATTCCAGTTATGACAATCTCCACTTTTGTACAGGAAATCCATTGGATAAACAACAGAAGATTGACTCTCCTGGGGTAAATGACAGATAAAGGTTTTGTGACTTCTTTGTTGGACAACCTGCACAAATGGTTCATTTGTAGTGATTAAATATTTCTGCTTTACATTAATTCACTCCTTCCATGAAATCAACGTTGCCTATACATATACATGGTGTGCTGCACATCTTGTGTCAAAGTGATCGCAAAGAATAGCAACATGAAATGAAATGTTTTTGCTCAGGAACACAGCACACCACCCGATCCAGGAATCGAAACCGCATCCTGGCAACCATGAACGCAACACCTTAACTACTAGGCCACACATCTGTAAGTCAAACGACCATCCTATGACTTAGTGTTTGCATGATAACAAGATTAAGGGTACTAGTATCTGTGGAACACTCAACCACATTCTGGCAACGATGAATACAACACCTTAACTACTATGCCACACATCTATAAATCAAACGACCATCCTATGACTTAGTGTTTGCTTGATAATGACATTAAGGGTACGAGTGTCTGCGGAATACTCAACCACATATGAAAATAGACAATTCCATTAATAAAATGACTAGAATACTTATGGTCAACACTGATCCACACTCCATTCACTTAATTCACTCATCCAAGACTTCAGAGATATTTCTTAAGATCTGATGTATTTTATACAAGTAAGATACTTAGCTTGACGAGTTAAAGTGAAATTGGTGTTGTGGCCAGTTTTAGTGACAGGTAAAAGGCAGCCATGTTGATGGTACATAAAAGGCATCTGTGCCAATGATATGTAAAAGACACCTGTACTGGTAATATGTAAAAGACACCCTGTGCACTCTGTAGAGTGGTTGGTGGTAGGAAGGGCATCCAGCTATAGAAGCCCAGCCAAGACAGACTGGAGGCTGGTGCAGCTTTCTAGTTTACTAGCTATAGTCAAAGCATCTAACCCATGCCAACATGGAAAATGAATGTTAAATGATAAGGATGATGTGGTACAGAAGGTCAATTCTTTGACAACTAATCTGTTTGCATGGATCAGACAGAATTAAGGCAGGTTTTGTATAGCTAGATACCCTTTTCTGTTTCCAGCATTGATTCTAATGCCTTCTGAAAGATTTGAATGCAAATATACTAGTCACTGTTGTGTATGTCAGAAGAGAACAACTTGTTCCTTTTACAATGACAATATGCTCGTAAAATACTTGACTCATTGGTGCAAGGTAGTCTGGGACAACAGTATTTTAACCTGTCTCTCATCAGCTAGAAGCACCTTGACCTTTGAGCCTAAATAAGCCACTGGCCTTGTTTATAATTTCAGCAAACGAAACTGTTTTTCTGATCAGGGCTTAGATCTGTCAACTGATAAAAAAAAAACTGACGAGAATATTAGCATTTGAATCTGCTGGAACATATTAAGAATATATCTGCAAAGCATCATCACAAATCTTTCAGTACACTGTGCAAATAACAAGTATATGACAGGCTTCCACTCACCATTTATAAGGTTTTGGCCAGCTTGGGGCTATAACACAAAATATCTGCTAAGGGTGCCACACAGTAGGGCCGAAACCAAGACCACAGAGTTGGCAAGCAACCATCATAACCATACAGCTATGCCTGTGCTTTTACACTTACAGATAATGTTTTTTACGTATTAAGTTTTCTGGAAGTTTAATTTTTAAATGTTCAATTTAGGTTAATTTAAAGTGTTATGGACTTACTTCCAAAGCTTGAACTCTTTGTCAGTAGTGATGTTGAAGACATGACAGGGCAGATGAGAGCATCCAATTTATCTTTTTGCATAGCATCAGCAAATTCTTTATCGTATTTCTGAAACATAAGAGAAGGGCTGATAATAAATGAAAATAAAAAGAATGAATAAATAAAGGTTTTGATTAAGAACAAACTGCTGGTAGTGGTGGTGATGGTTGTATGGAGGAGGAAGAGGAGGAGAAGGAGAAGAAAGAAAGAAGAAGAAGAAGAAGGGAAGGAGGAAGAGAAGGTGTCGGTGGGGATTATGATGATGATGAAATACAATATATATATACATATATATGATACGGCACGTAAAATGCACCAATCCAACCGTGGCCGATGCCAGCCTCGCCTGGCACCAGTGCAGGTGGCACGTAAAAAGCACCCACTACACTCACGGAGTGGTTGGCATTAGGAAGGGCATCCAGCTGTAGAAACATTGCCAGATAAGACCGGAGCCTGGTGCAGCCTTCTGGCTTCCCAGATCCCCGGTCGAACCGTCCAACCCATGCTAGCATGGAGAACGGACGTTAAACGATGATGATGATGATGATGATGATGATATATGTATATATATATATATACATGCATATATTATATATTGTATATTTTAATGTTTCACTTAGGCATAGCAAGACTAATAACCAGGCGTAGCACTCAGTATGCTTCAGAATAATGTTAGATGAGTATAGAGTACAGATGAGTAGATTGTCTATATATACATACATACATATATATATATATATATATAATATAATTCAAGACAAAACCACTATTTTGCAAAACAAACAAGGAAGACTTAATCAATACATAAAAATTTTGAATATAAAGAAATAAACCGCCACTACATCGTTTCATGTTTTCAATGACATTCGTCAGGTGGATATTCGATCATAAATTAAAACAGATTAGGAGATCGAATATCCACCTGACGAATGTCATTGAAGACATGAAACGATTGTAGTGGCGGTTTATTTCTTTATATTCAAAATTTTTATGTATTGATTAAGTCTTTCCTTGTTTGTTTTGCAAAATAGTGGTTTTGTCTCGAATTATATTATATAATATTTTACTATAAAATTGGATTTAATCCTAAATCTGATTTTCCCTGTAAATTTGGATTTATTCCCTAATATTTATTATTATATATATATATATATATATATATATATATATATATATATAACTTTTCATCATCTGACACAAGATTACCTCCTGCAATGCCCCTTCCCTTCTGAAAATTAGGGTTAGGGTTAGGGTATTTGTCTTGCAAGTTACTTGGTGACCCTGTCAGGGTAGGTGCCATTTAAAAAGCATCCAGTCCATACTGTAAAGCGGTTGGCATTTGGAAGGGCAACCAGCTGTGAAAGCCATGCCAAAACTGACCTCATCTGTGCTTGTGCCATGTAAAAAGCACTAAGTCCATTCTGCCAAAACAGTCACATGAGACTGGTGCAGGCTTCTGCCTGGCCGGCTCCTGTCAAACCACCCCACCCATGCCAGCATTGAAGGCAGATGTTAAATGATGACGATGATGATGATGGTGATATAGAATTTTCCCTGTTAATTTTTACAACAATATTGTTGTTGATAAAATGGGTTTCCAACTACGACACAATCAAAAATGTGAACTTGAACTAATTCTGTTAGACATAAACTGAAAGAAAACTATTTTAAAGAGACTCACTTCTTTTTCAGCAACCAATTTATATATGTCTTGATATTTTCTAGAATTAAAAGCAGAGAGAAAAATATTGAAATATTTTGTTGTCTTTTTTTATATCTTATAATAATTTAAACTACCTAAGACCATTCTTCATTGCATGAGTCCCAGCTTTACCAACTGGAAATCTTCTTCATTCCAATCCTTGTAACTTCTATCTTTCTCACTCTGTTTCTTTCTTCTACCACTTCTGGTTCACATATGAAGATCCAACCCGAATATTCTACCAGCTTTATGATCAAACTGGCCAGATCACATCATCAAAATCTCAAATCTAAGAGATAATGAACCCTTAATTTGAAACAACGTGAATAAATAAGAATTATATTTGACTGAATAATTTAAATGCTAAAGGGTTAACTTAGAAGATGCAAAGTTCTGTTGTCTTCTTTATTAATTTCTCTTCAATCAACTTTTCCATGAAGATGAACTCTGTCTCTCTGAAGCATTGGATATTCCATTCTTTGCAGCAAGTTCAAGGTACTCTTTTTACCAATTTCATTAAATAATAAAAGTCTTGCCAATGCAGACCAGCATCTGTTTCCAAGGCCATCTTTACCCCATTATAGACCACCAACCAACCCAGCAGGCAAATCAATTTTCTGAGCCTAATAGTATTTGTTTATTGACAGTAAACCACAGAATATATAGATCAGAACTGGGGCCCCTAAACCTGTGAAGACCAAGGGCAACTGTTCAGTATGCCCCTTGAGATGGCCCTAATAGTCTGTTTGGAGTCTCCTTAACCCTTTTGGCTCTGGCTCTGAGTACAAATGTCTTGTTTTCATAAGTTTTGAATTAAAATTTTCCACCAAACCTTATTCACAATTTATGTTCCTAACCCTAGATAAATGATAACTAAGTTATTTTACTAAATTCTTTGTTATATTCAAAATTAATTGAAAGAAACACAGAGCATCTCAAAATAAATGCAGTAACAAAAGGGTTAATCATGTATACCAACTTCCCACTCTTATTTTTTTTCTGAACATGTTGAATTTCAGATGCTCAAACTGCATGTCAACTGCATTAACCTAACCTATGTAAGAGAACATGTAACAGCCATGAGCTCTGCTCTGCTTCCTATTACCTTCACTGTCATATCAAAATTAAAGCTAAGGCTACGAGCTGGCAGAATCGTTAGCATGCTGGATGAAATGCTTAGTGCTATTTCAACCATCACTAAGTTCTGAGTTCAAATTCCACCGAGATCGACTTTGTCTTTCAACCACTTGCAGTCAATAAATTAAGTACCAGTGAAACACTACGGTCAATGTAATCGACTAGTCTCCACCCCTCAAATTTCAGGCCTTTTTGCCTTCAGTAGAAAGGATATTAGTATTAAAGAGGTTACAGCAAAAGGTATCTTTCTTTAATGTTTTGCTTGTTTCTGTCATTGGACTGCGGCTGTGCTGGGGCTCTGCCTTGAAGGGTTTAGTTGGCTGCTTATTCTATTAGTGCTTTTGCTGAACTGCTAAGTTACAAGGATGTAAACAAACCAACATTTGTTGACAAGTGATGGTAAGGCACAAACACAAACACAACACACACATGTGTGTGTGTGTGTGATATATATGTATATATATATAAATGAGTAACAGTGGAGGTACAGGTGTCAATTCATTAGAGCCATTTCATTAATTAATGAAGACATTACATCATTAGAAAGAAACTGTTTTCATCAGATGAATTCATGAACTTCAAAATAAAGGACTTTCAAAATGATTTAACACAGTTTAAAATTCACAGAGAGAAAAATATTTATAGTGATTCTGCTACTATTTCAGTTGACAATTTGGCTGTACCAGAGTAGTGTATTTTTGATCAGAACAGAAATTTAGAGGTTAGTAGAGTTTTTAGGAGGGGGAAGGAATAATTGAATCCAGTGACCCAATTATCTTTATTTTCACAAAGAGAGGAGGGCATGGCTCCATTAGTTTAAATTTATCTGTTAAGGAGTTCTGTTGTGTCTGGGGAGAGTCATACTCTTTTTGTGCCTTATAATTTAACACACTCACCGGTAAAATTTCCACTTATTTCTTATTTTTATTTTCCTAAAATTTTCGTTGCATCTTGCAGCCTTTTCAATATTCTTGACTCGGTCTGTTATTTACACTACGTTCCTTTTTTTTTTGTTTGTGTGCATATGTGTGGGTCAGTATGTGTGTGTGTGTGTGTGTGTGTGTGCTTATGCATGCATGCCTGTACGTATGTATGTGTGTATGTATGTATGTATGCATGTGTGTATGTCTACATGTGTGTGTATGCATATGCATATATGTATGTATGTGTGTGCATCTGTATGTATGTATTCTGCTTATTCATGTGCTTGCATGTCTGTGTTTGTGTATTTTTTATATATGTGTGTGATCGTGTGTTTGTATATGTATGCACCTCTGTCTCCTTGTGCGTGCATGTGTGTGTGTGTGTGTGTGTGTGTGCGGGAGTGCATTTTGCAACTATGTATCACGTTTGTCTGTATGAATGTGCATCTCTATATGTGTGGACACGTGTCTCCTTGTTTAATGTCTACTGGTCAGTGGTAAGAAAATTATTTGTGATCTGGTCAACCTATTAAATTATGGAACCACTGCACAAACTTTATCTCCACAAGTTGACAAGACAGAGGGCAGTAACAAAGAAGTGGGGGGATAGGGAATGGAGAACAAGGAGAAAAAAGAAAGGAAGAAAGCTGATTCAACTATTACTAATTACTATAATATTAATAGAGGAAGACTTTGAAGGATAATGGAATAAGGGTTATGGGGGCAAAGCTCTAAACTATGACAGGGAATCATTGCAGGGGAATAAAAAGAACCTGCTACAACTTAGCAGAGATATAATATTCTTTTCTACTCTAGGCACAAGGCATGAAATTTTGGGGAGGGATCCAGTCGGTTAGATCGACACCAGTAAGTAACTGGTACTTAATTTATCAATCCCGAAAGGATGAACGGTAAAGTCAA
This sequence comes from Octopus sinensis, assembly GCF_006345805.1. Taxonomy (NCBI): domain Eukaryota; kingdom Metazoa; phylum Mollusca; class Cephalopoda; order Octopoda; family Octopodidae; genus Octopus; species Octopus sinensis. The sequence goes on from NC_043003.1 coordinate 21,128,708, forward strand.
CCTCGGTGGAATTTGAACTCAGAACATAAAAACAGACGAAATATCACTAAGCATTTTGCTTGGTGTGCTAACGTTTCTTCCAGCTCACCACCTTAGCAGAGTTGTAATATTATAGCAATAAGAGAAATTAGAAATTAAATATAGGTAAATAAATTTTAAAAGTGCTTGAAATTATAAGACAAAGAGATGCTTTAAGATAGAAAAGTAATAAGAAAATTAAAGTTTTAAAGAAACAGAGTATATAGATAATATTAGGGTAAAAATGGAGATATAAAAAAGATATTTACACAATATTGTTGTGGGTGTATATTATTCTAATGAGGTGCCTCAATTTAAGTACCTAATTCAATTGAATTTTACTATGTGTATGTATATATGTATGTGTGTGTGTATATATATATACACACACACATATATATACATACATTTATGCATACAGGAGTGGCTGTGTGGTAAGTAGCTTGCTTACCAGCCGCAGGGTTCCGGGTTCAGTCTCATTGCATGGCACCTTGGGCAAATGTCTTCTACTATAGCTTTGGGCCAACCAAAGCCTTGTGAGTGGATTTGGTAGACAGAAACTGAAATAAGCCATCATCATCATCATCGTTTAACGTCCGTTCTCCATGCTAGCATGGGTTGGACGGTTCGACCGGGGATCTGGGAAGCCAGAAGGCTGCACCAGACTCCAGTCTTATCTGGCAGTGTTTCTACAGCTGGATGCCCTTCCTAACGCCAACCACTCCGTGAGTGTAGTGGGTGCTTTTTACGTGCCACCTGCACAGGTGCCAGGCAAGGCTGGCAGTGGCCACGGTCGGATTGGTGTATTTTATGTGCCACCGGCACGGAAGCCAGACGAGGCGGAGCTGGCATCGGCCACGAGTCGGATAGTGCTTTTTACGTACCACCAGACCAGGGATCCTGGCTGGTTCAATTCGATTTCGATTTCGCTTGCCCCAACATGTCTTCGCAAGCAAGGGGGTTGGCATGGGTGCCTGTCGTACGGTCAGATTGGTGTATTTTACATGCCACCGGCACGGAAGCCAGTGGAGGCGGCGCTGGCATCGGCCACGAGTCGGATAGTGCTTTTTACGTACCACCAGACCAGGGATCCTGGCTGGTTCAATTCGATTTCGATTTCGCTTGCCCCAACATGTCTTCGCAAGCAAAGGGGGTTGGCATGGGTGCCTGTCGTCGGATGAGGTTCTATATCGACTTCGCTTGCCTCAACAGGTCTTTGTGTCCAAGGGAGGAAAGGCATTCATAAGTGGGCTGGGCTCACTTGTCCTGCCTGGTCTTCTCACGTACAGAATATTTCCAAAGGTCTCGGTCGCTGGTCATTTCCTCAGTGAGGCCTAAAGTTCGAAGGTCATGCTTCACCACCTCGTCCCAGGTTTTCCTGGGTCTACCTCTTCCACGGGTTCCCTCAACTGCTAAGGATTGGCACTTTCTCACACACCTATCTTCATCCATTCTCGCCACATGACCATACCAGCGCAATCGTCTCTCTTGCACACCACAACTGATGCCTCTTAGGTACAACATTTCTCTCAAGGTGCTAACGCTCTGTCGAGTATGTACACTGACATTACACATCCATCGGAGCATACTGGCTTCATTCCTCATGAGCTTACGCATGTCCTCGGCAGTCACGGCCCATGTTTCACTGCCATGTAGCATGGCTGTTCGTACACACGCATCATACAGTCTGCCTTTTACTCTGAGCGAGAGGCCTTTAGTCACCAGCAGAGGTAAGAGCTCCCTAAACTTTGCCCAGGCTATTCTTATTCTAGCAGTTACACTTTCAGCGCACCCACCCCCACTACTGACTTGGTCACCTAGATAATGGAAGCTATCAACTACTTCTAGTTTTTCCCCTTGGAAAGTGACAGAAGTTATTTTCTGCAGATGTTCGGAGTTTAATGCTCCTGAGCATCTGCCACATACAAAACTATCTTCCCAGTTAGCCTACCTTTGACATTGCTGCACCTCTTATGTGTCCATAGCTTACACTGGGTACATCTTATAGAGTTTCTACCTACACCTTTTCTACAGATCGAGCAGGGCCATCTTCCTGAAGACATTTGTGGATTGTCTACCTTCCTACTTATTAGTACTTTGGTTTTAGCTAGGTTGACTCTAAGGCCCCTCGATTCTAAACCCTTCTTCCACACCTGGAACTTCTCCTCCAGCTCTGATAGTGACTCAGCAATAAGAGCAAGGTCGTCAGCGTAGAGGAGATCCCGGGGACAACCTGTCTTGAATTCCTCCGTAATTGCCTGGAGGACTATGATAAATAGGAGGGGGCTGAGTACTGAACCCTGGTGGACCCCAACCTCTACTTTGAATTCTTCTGTGTACATGTTGCCAACCCTCACCTTACTTACGGCATCTCTGTACATGGCTTGCACAGTCCTCACCAGCCATTCATCTATCCCTAGTTTCCTCATTGACCACCAGATAAGGGATCGGGGGACCCTATCAAAAGCTTTCTCCATGTCAACAAAAGCCAGGTACAGGGGCTTATCTTTGGTTAGGTATTTCTCCTGCAGCTGCCTTACCAGGAATATAGCATCAGTGGTACTTTTCCCTGGCACGAACCCAAACTGCATCTCATCTAAACTAACTCTCTCTCTAATTAGTTGGGCTATGACCCTCTCCGTAACCTTCATTACTTGATCCAACAGCTTGATACCTCTGTAATTATTTGTATCTAGGGCATCACCTTTACCTTTGTAGCAGTTGACTAGTATGCTGCTACACCAGTCATTGGGTATGACTCCTTCGTGTATCACCTGGTTGACTATACGGGTGACTAGGTTATAGCCGACACCGCCAGATATTTTGAGCATCTCTGCAGTAATTCCTGATGGGCCTGGGGCTTTCCCTGTCTTCATGCTTCTAATTGCCTTAGCTACCACGGAACTATCAACTCGGATAGCTGGTCCCTCTGTTGGGTCAACATTCGGCAGACTCTCTTTATCCCATTCATTTTCTTTATTCAGCAACCTTTCATAGAACCTTTCATAGAACCATCATATATATATATATATATGTATGTGTGTGTGTTTGTTTGTGTGTCTGTGTTTGTCCCCCACCATCGCTTGACATCCGATGGTGGCATGTCTACATCCCTGTAACTTATCTTAGCATTTCAGCAAAAGAGAACAATAGAAAAAGTACAAGGCTTACAAAGAATAAGTCCTGAGGTCAATTTGTTTGACTAAAGGTGGCGCTCTAGCATGGCTGCTGTCAAATGACTAGAACAAATAAAATAATATATATATATATGTATGTATGTCTGTATACACATACATATACATAATACATATATATATATATATATATATATATATATATACATATATATATACATATACATGCATAGATGTCTGTATATTCTTTTACTTGTTTTAGTCATTAGACTGTGGCCATGCTGGGGCACATTATGGTGTGAGCATCACAACATAAACACTGTAGTGCAAAATATTAAAGTGTAACAATAACCATGTTATAAACTCCATGATGTAAACCGTTTGGTAAAGAGCAGCAGGGTTTACTGGAAAGAAAGATATATGTAGAAATAAACAAGCAAAGACAGGATAAACTGTTTCACACTCACCTACGTCCATCTGATGCATAAATGACTTTAGATGCTACCTTGTCCTAGCAAAACAGGATTAATATAAGTAAAGAAGCGAACAGACAAAAATGTGAAAGCAAAATATTTTTCATTTCAAAAACTATCCCATTTTTTTTTTTCCTTTAATTAATTTTTGGGTTTTATTTATCTATTTACTAGCAGTATCACCCGGCGTTGCTCGGGTTTGTAAGGGAAATAACTATAAAGCATTTTTAGAGAGTTATAGCCAAAAAATAGCAAAAAAATGGGGGAAAAAATGATGGTAAATTTTTTTTGATAGTTAAAAAGGTCGAGTTGCATCCCCTAGACCATCTGTGGTTTGTTTCTGATTGTCGACCCCATGTCGAATTTATCGATCTTTTTCAGAACTGGGGGAACTTTTCAAAATGTTCGCTGCATTAGTTTTGAATTATGACATTGGGCTATGTGTGTGTCAAGTTTCATCAGAATCGGTTGAAAGCCGTGGTCAGGGTGAGGGTACAACCTGACAGACACACAGAAACACACACAGACAAACTGCCGTTTATATAGAGAGAGATTTCCTATAATTTCAAGTCTGAAATTATTTTCTATAATTTCAAAGTTTACTCAATGGTAGATTCTCTGTTGGTCTTCACTATGAGAATTCGGTTGTTTGTTCAACCAAATGAATTCCTACTCATGAAAATACCATACAAGTGGCTGAGTATTCCACAGACTATTTTCAGGTTGAATCAGTGTGAGACAATGTGACAAAGGTGAAATGAGAAAATTGGGAGCAGCTGTTTGGACACTGGTGATTTGGCATGGCTGATTGTGACACTGGTCTTGCTTTGATGACAGTACTTTTCATGCTGAAGACACACACACACATGCATGTGTATATGTGCAAACCCACATGCACATGAATTCTACAAAGTATATTTATATTAGACGATGAACTCAAAAAGAAGACAACACGAGAGGGCCAAGTTTTAATGAACATTATTTTAGTATAACCCTTAAAAAGAAAGGAAACATCCTTGACATTTCAGTCATTAGTCCTTCATCAGCAAAATAAAAACACACTTGGCAGAAAAATATTTGGGATCAAGAAGATAATACTTACAAAAGGATAAACAAGGGCTGAAATAATTTTCTTAAAACCTTCTGATTTTGTAACAAAATACAACTCCTTACTTGGGCTTTCATATTTTCTGGAACAGAAGGAGAAAAATATGCAGGTTGTACTGAAAGTAATGTAAAAGTGGGTATAATCTTTTTATTAACGAACAGAAATATAATACTATAATCTTAATATGTGATCTGCAGTTTTAACTGTTTTTTACTTTGTTAGATAGAATGAAGAGGAGACCATGGGATTGGACCTAGAAAGTTACCCTCCTAGGCACAAGTCAGGGCAAAATTGTTTGTGGAAGACTAGCACTCACCCATGCATACCAGCCTCCCCTCTCCACACCACTGATGTTTTCCAAGGGAAAGGCAAAGGCCGATACAGCTTGGCACCAGTGATGTCGCAACTCATTTCTACAGCTGAGTTAACTGGAGCAACGTGAAATAAAGTATCTTGCTCAAGAACACAACATGCAGCCCGGTCCGGGAATTGAACTCACAACCTCACAATCGTAAGCTCTACGCTCTAACCACTGAGCCATGCGCCTTCACAAATAGAGCGTAATTCTTTATATAAAGTAGAATATTAGGAAAAGCTTTGAATATGGACGCATAATCATGTGCTTAACCCTATAGTATTTAAACCGGCCAAAATATGTCACATGGTTTATGTTCAAAATGACCAGATCTGGCCAATCACACCTACTTTACAATGTCATTCTTAAAACAAGCCATCACATCACTGAAATCTCAAAGCTACAAGATAATGTGAGACCAATTCAAAACAATATGAATAAATAAACATTACACTTGACAGAGTAATCTGAATGCTAAGGGATAAAAGAAGTTTGCCTTGCAACCACATGGTTTCTGGTTCAATTCTATTATGCTCAGCCACATGCACATTAATTCCATGAACAGGTTGTTCCATTGATCAGAACATCTGGAACCCTTATCATGGTAAGCGAATGAGTGTCAGTTAGTTATATGTAATATATATGGGTATTTTATCTGTCATAATAGGCTGGTTTGCTGGTTGCCTAGCTGGTGGAGCGGGGGCCACCCCATCAGTTAAAACGATGAATGTTCCAGTCAATCCAATTAATGGAACAGTCTGCTCCTGAAATTAATGTGCAAGTGGCTGAGTACTCCAGACACACATACACTTAATGTAATCCTTAGGGAAATTCAACATGACACATTGAATGTAACACAGCTAGTCCATTGAATTACAGGTACAACTCATTTTTGCCAGCTGAGTCGACTGGAGCAACGAGGAATAAAGTATCTTGCTCAAGGATGAAATGCACCACTAGGAATTGAATTCACGACCTTATGATTGAGAGCCGAATACACTAACCACTAAGTATCTGTAATAATTAAATTATGGTAGCTGTACAAAATCTCCCTGAGGACAAAATTCCACCAGATGAAATTGCTATTGTTCTAATCAATAATAAATATTTTAACTTTTTTTCATAGAATTTCGCTTTCATAAAATATTTTTATTGTAAAGAAAGAACAATATCCCAGGGGATATTGACTGCCAGTGAATTTTGAGTGAGGGGATTTTGTCCAGGGGGGATTTTGTCCAAGGGCTGGCTTTCGTCCTAGTACCTTAAATTACACTTTATGTATTTTATTGTAATTTGTCATGCATGTGGTCAGGTTAAGGTACATGGCTTAGTAGTTAGGGTACTTGGCTCATGATCATCATGTCATGGGTTCATTTTCTGGTGATGCATTTTGTACTTGAGCAAGACACTTTATTTCACATTGCTCCAGTCTGCTCAGCTGACAAAATTGAGTAGTACTTGCATTTCAAAGGACCAGCCTTGTTACATTCTGTGTCACACTGAATCTACCTGGGAACTACACTAAGGATACTTGTGTCTGTGGAGTACCCAGCCATTTGCATGCAAATTTTACAAGCACACCATTCCATGGTCAGATCAACTGGAACCATTGTTGTTGTACCTAACAACAGAGTACCAGTTTTTTTATGTACTCCATGGTACCCCAATCCATGGAAACCTTACACAAAACCAGTCTGTGGTGCAAGCAAAATATTTGGGGAGCACAGGTGTAGAATACTTACATCAATTTGCTCATCAAATATCCATCAGACCACAATATATTTATGACCAAAACCAGAGCATCAAGGATCCTAGGAGGAGTAAAATCAACCACCTGTAAATTAAATGAAACAACAACAGCTATCAATGATAGTCTCTTCATAGGTGCCCTAACCCTAATGGTAGTGTGCTAGGATAATTTGCTTTCCAACCATATGGTTCTGGGTTCAGTCCCACTGCATGGTACCTTGAGCGAGTGTGTTTTACTATAGCCTCAGGCCAACAAAAGCCTCTCTCAGTCATTGGACCGTGACCATACTGGGATACCACCTTGAAAGGTTTTTGTTGAACAAATCCAGCACTTACATTTTAAGATTGGTTCTCATACTATTGGTCTCTTTTGCCAAAGCACTAAGTTACTGGAACATAAATCAACCAGCAGTAGTTGTCAAACAATGAATACAGGCATACACATATAGATATACTTATGTGTGAGCACCTGTGCCAGTGGCATTAAAATAGCACCCATCAAGTATTGGGCATCATGGAGGCAATAACAAGTGACTGAGATCTCTGGCAATACTGTGCTTGAGTAGAAGACCCAGCAAACCAAGTGAAATCGTAGTCATGAAATCATAGTCATGCAACTGACACCCATGCTGGTGGCACATAAAATCACACATTACATTCTGGAAGTGGTTGGTGTTAAGAAGGGCATCAAGCTGTAGAAACCATGCCAAATCAGACTGGAGTCTAGTGCAGCCCCTCAGGTTATCAGCCCTCATCAAACCATGCAACCCATGCCAGCATGGACAGCAGACATTAAATGATGACGATGATGGATGAGGATGAATATGATATATATATATACATATATATATATATATATATATATATATACATATATATATTGTATTGGCATCCTTTCTGTCTCGGGAGACAATGGAGTTGCGCATTTTTTAATTTTTTTTTTTTTATATATACATATATATATATATATATATATATATATATACACACACACACTTCAGAAATGAAACCACACATGGACCATTGGCAATTTTCCTTTCTTTTCTCTTTTTCCTTTCTGACAAAGAATCATATTCGAAATGTTAAAAACTCTCTCCTTTCACCGAGAATTCCATTCACAAAAATTAAACTAATATAATTCTTGTGCACGTCCTCACATTTGTTTTTTCCCTTCTTTTACTCTTTTTGTTTTTTTTCCTCTTTATTTTTTTTATTCCTTTTTTGAATTGTTTTTGTTGAATTGACTATAAGTATATGATGAGCTTCTTTCAATTTTCATCTACTAAATCCGCTCACAAGGCCCTGGACAATAGTAGAAGACACTTGCCTAAGGTGCCATACAGTGGAACTGAACCCAGTACCCTTTGGTTGGGAAGCAAACTTCTTATCATTCAACGATGCCTGGCTGATTCAAACAACAACAATTACGTATTCATGTTTAAATCTGCTAAAATATATAAAAAATTCGAGACCCAGGATTTTAAAATATTCATCAGTGCCATTCAATTTAGCAGTGGCAAAGTCAGAATCATGAAATCCCTCCTTACCAACAAACCGAGACCAGCCATTACATAATTACATAACAGAAAAGAACTACATGAAGTGGACTAGTTGCTATAGCAACACCAGTCTGTGCATGTCACATTCCTCATCCACAAATCTGACCAACAACCTTTTCCATCCTTCGCTTTTCCACATGTCCTGAAGAAAAGTCATAGCCCTGAAATATAGAAATATAAGTGCAAGCATGGCAGTGTGGTAAGAAGCTTGCTTTCCAGCTACATGGTTCTGGGTTCAATCCCACTGCATGGCACCTTGGACAAGTGTTTTCTATTATAGCCTCGAGCTGACCAAAGACATGTGAGTGGATTTGGTGGAAGGAAAAATGAAAGAAGTTTGACATATACATGTGTGTGTGTGTGTTTGTATTTATATGTGTGTATGTCTGGGTTTGTCCCCTTCCCCATTACTTGACAATCAATGCTGGTGTGTTTATGTCTCTGTAACATAGCAGTTCAGCAAAAGACTAATAGAATAAGTACTAGGCTTAGAAAGAATATGTCCTGGGGTCAATTTCTTTGACTAAATCCCTTCAAGGCAGTGCTCCAGCATGACCACAGTTAAATAACTCTCTTTTACTTGTTTCAGTCATTTGACTGCAGCCATGCTGGAGCACCACCTTTAGTTGAGCAAATCGACCCTAGGACTTATTCTTTGTAAGCTTAGTACTTATTCTATCAGTCTCTTTTTGCCGAACCGCTAAGTTATGGGGACATAAACACACCAGCATCGGTTGTCAAGCGATTTTGTGGGGACAAACACAGACACACAAACATATACACATGCACACATATATATATACATAAATACAACGGGCTTCTTTCAGTTTCCATCTACGAAATCCACTCACAAGGCTTTGGTCGGCCCGAGGCTATAGTAGAAGACTCTTGCCCAAGATGCCACACAGTGGGAATGAACCACGTGGTTGCGAAGCAAGCTACTTACCACACAGCCACTCCTGCGCCTATAACTGAAGCAAGTAAAAGAATAAAAGAATAAAAATAAAAATATGAGATAAAACTACAACTTTGTTTTGTTTTGTTTTCTTTGTAGTTTACTTCATATCTTCTTGTATTGTTCCAGCTTTACCCAAGTCTCTTTAAAATAATGATAACATTCTTACCGTATGCCCTTTGGCTTCCAAAGCTTCCTTTGCTAAAAGAACTGCTCTACGGCAGGCTGGGGTAGCACTAACTAAATTATTAGTCTCATAATAGCCAATCCGTAGTTTTCTTTTGCCATCAAACAACTGAAAAGTAACAGAAAATATATTTGTTATTATTATTTCTTTTTATCACAAGTTTTGTTGGAATCCCTGAGGCCTTGCATGCAGAGCAGGCTTGCTGCCTGCAGCCTACAGTACCATGCTATCCATTCTTTTCAGCTATCTAATACTTTCCTGATTATTCTGGCCATGCCAAGGAGGCAAACCTTTTGTAGCAGTTCTACTGGGCATCTATTCCAATTTCAATTATATTCCTCTTGCTGCCTTCTGATATTGTTCCTAAGTACCCAACAATAATTGGCATTATCTTCATCATCTTCATGTCCCACAGCTGGCCTATTTCGTACATAATAGGGTTGTATCTATCTATTTTTCCATCATCCTTCTCGACTATCCATGGGTCAAAGAAGCATGCAACATCAACTATACAGCACATATGGTGCATCTTGTCGACCACCACTAGGTCCGGTCTGTTATGCTGTAGCACCTGATCTATTTGGATTGGGATATCCCAGAGGATTTTGCTAGTCTCCAACTCCGTCACTCTCTGTGGTGTGTGCACATACCACATCTTGCCTCTCTCTCGCCCCCCACTTTTTGCACAGTTTCCAATGTTGCACTTTTGCTACATGATCATATGCCTCCACTTGTAGTGGTAATTTTTGAGAGTGGTTGAGTTCATTTTTAGTTTTCTCATTTGTGAGTGCAGTCAAGTTTATTTCAGATATTCTCATTTTAAAAATCCTCTCTGGCTAATCGTTGAGAGGACGTTGGTGTTGCCTTGGCAGAGGTTTGCACTCTCTGAGTCCTCTTGCTTTTGCTGTTGTTGTCGTCGTTGTCGTTGTTGTTGTTATTATTATTATTATTATTACTATTATTATTATATTATTATTACTATTATCATTATTATTACTATCTTTTATCTTTTACATGATTCAGACATCCGACACCAGTAATAATTCTCATTAAAAAAAAATCTATGGAAATCAAGAAATACCATTCCTTACATGATTCTGGAATTCTATAGGGGATATTTGGGGATCCATTTCAAAGACCTCCTGAGAAAACAATGCTTTTGTTGCCATAATCAAGCCATCAGCAGTCTGTGCCATTGGGCCTACAGAAGTCTGAACTGTAATTAAAGAAATAATTAAACAATTTATCATTATAAATAGAGCTGTTATATGCAGGTATACCTGTATGGTTAAAAAGTTTGCATTTTCTCATTGTGATTCAAATTTTGTTCACAACAGGCAGCCACTTGGGCAAATGTCTGCTACCAAAACTACAATAGAGCTGGATAAATGAGCACGAAACAAAGTACTGGATTGCTATAATCAGCGGAAAATACTGACAGTTGTGCCCTAGTGTGTCCTTTCTATCTTTTTTTAAGATGGTAGAGTAAGATTTAAAGGTGATTTAACTGCTATTTCAAGCTTGTTTTGAGACTCCTTCTTTAGACCACATCATTGAGTTTATCTAAATAAATAAAAACATGAAGGAAAAGTAATATTGTTCTTACCAAGAATTTGTTCTTTGACTGGTTTAAATATACTTCCCGTCCTATAATTGAAGTAAAAGAAATAAATCTATCAAAGTCAATTAATCAATCAATTAATTAGTGAATTAATCAATTAGAATCTGACACTGATATGTTATTATAAAAAAAACAATAAAAACAAAATATAAATTAGCATTTTTGAATTCATTATATTTAACCATTTACAATAGAAGAAGAATACATTCAACATCAACTATGCATAAAGAACATGGTACTTTATGCTCCTTATTTAACCTGGTGATTGTCAGCTTGGGTCCATATGGCCCTTGGGGATCCAGATAAGATTTTGATGTTAAAATTTATCTGCAATAAATTACATATACTTCTACAATACACATGTAGTGGATGTGTGTATGTATTAATAAATACATAAGTTGTTTTGTGATTAAATAGAGATTTATTTACACTACATAAATTTTGTAAGCAATGCTACGCATTGCTTGTACAGAATACATATTAAAGAAGAATATGTTTGCGTGTGTGTGTGTGTGTGTGTGTGTGTAAATCATTCAGGACAGTCACCTTTAGACATATTCTCTAGTCGTCTCCAAAACACGTAGTGTTTGCTTTTGGTGTCGGCTCCGGTTCTCTCTCTATAGCCGATTTTTCCGTTCTATTTATAAAATCTCAAATAGCCAGAAAAATAGATATATCGCAACACAGTTACTGTTTAAGTAGGTCATCGTTCATCCACTTGAACTTCGCCTGACATGGCTCAGGTCAGAGGTCAAAGGGAGATGATCAATCACTTTTTGTCAGAACAAAGGAATCTTAATTTCGCGCCTTTGCATGCATTGGTATTTGACGACCGATGATTCTTGGATTTGATTTTGAATCCAAACTTAGAGAAGGAAGTGCTAACTCTTACACACAGAACATTTTGACAAATTTATCTCTTATATAAAATCCGTTCTGTCTGTCTGTCTGTGTGTGTGTCTTCTTGGATCTCAGGCATCCTCCAAGCGATTGTGCTCAAATTTGATATGTAGATACCGACAATATCAGGGCATGTATAAGTCTTGAAAAAATTACAAAAATCGATTCCAGGTGAGAATGCAATCGATAAAGCCGTTTTTGTTCTGCTTTTCTTCCGTTAAGCTGTACATAACTGCACCTTCCATTTTTTGTTGTTTTTGTACTGCTTAAAGGCACGTTTCTTTCCTGCCAAGCTTACTGTTTAAACCATGTTTGTGTTCTCCCAGTCAACAGCCTTATCATTACTGGTACTTTAAACTCTTCGGTTGCATATTTGTGTGGATAAAATCGTTTTTCTTTGGAATAGAAAAAAGTCTGTCTTTATTTCTTCTTTTGCTGGTGTCTCAAATTTAGGTTAAATCAGTGTTTCTCAAAGGGGAGGCCTATGAGACGGTCAGACAAGTTGTTTTGAGAAAATTTAGTTTAAATGTTTGACAACTCAGCACCATCCATTGGACGGGGGGGGCGTTTTACTCGTGTATATATATATATATATTACTTGTTTCAGTCATTAGACTGTGGCCAAGCTGGGGCACCACCTTGAAGAATTTTGAGTCGAATGTATCGACCCCAGTATTTTTTTTATAAAGCCTGGTACTTGTTTTATCGGTCTCTGTTTGTCAAGCAGTAGTTGGGGACAAACATGGACACAAAGACACATGCACACACACACATACACAGAGGGTGCAATTGGTAAATTATTGCCATTTTATATTTTTGATGTCATGCATTGGCATTGTTTGTTTTTGATTATTGTCAGCTACACAGTATAGTAGGGCTAGTTAGGCATCATCTGTCAGAAACGCTACACCATAATGCAATTCACTCTGCCAGAAATTTGGAAATGACATGCTGTACTGCTTGGAATTTGCACCAAAAGTTCCAATATGAAAAAAGAGTGAACACACAGAACAACCATTTACTTGCTGTGTCCCGAAATCATGTACTGGGCGTGATGAAATTCAAACATTCAGTCAACATCATGGTGCTTGGAGTGATCACTAATGATGGTGTGATGTTATGCTTCCCACACAGCCTCACACCCAACATGGAGGCCTACATCAAGTGCCAGGAGGAGATAGTGCTGTCCTGGGTCAAGAGGGTGGCTGCTGGAAGAACCTATCTCTGGCACCAGAACTCTGCATCATGCCACACAAGCAGTAGAACCCAGTCATAGCTGTCAGATAATTTCTGTGACCACACCACCCCTAACATCTGGCCACCTAACTCCCCAGACAACAACCCCCTTGATTATTATGTGTGGAGCACTGTTGGGTGAGAGACCAACAAAACCCTTTGTAACACCAAAGATGAACTGAAGGCAAGGATTATGGCAGCATTCACCAACTTAAACAAGTAGACTATCCAGAAGAGTTGCAGGAGATTTTGAAGTCATCTGGAGGCTGTGGAGAAACCAATGGTAATTTTATTGAACAAATTTACTCTTTAGTATTTCAAGATATTTTTATGTAATTTTTGTAAATATATCTGTTAAAATGAGATGTTAATGTTATTTTCATTTTTGCATAATTTAGACAACAATAAATTCACCACACAAGAGTAAACAAGAGAGACAGAAACAAGCAGAAAGAAAGAAAATGCCCCTTGTATTTGAATACTATGCAAATATTCTTTTAAAAACTTTTCTTTTAATTTTTCCAAAATTTAATTGTTTTCCATACTTACAGTTGAAGAAATCACAATGACTGAAACTGGTACTGAAATGTTTTTTATAAAATTATTTTAACATTTTCTACCTTGACTTTTTTTCCATATATATACCAACTTGTGTGTTCCTTTTCAACCTTCTACATATATATATATATATATATATATATATATATATATATATATATATATATATACATATATACATAAATGTATGTGTGTATGTATGTATGTATGTACATATTCAATGAGCTTCCACACTGTTTCCTTTTATGAAATTCACTCACAAAGCATTAATCGGCCTGAGGCTATAATAGAAGACACTTGCCCAACATGCTGGGTAGCAGGACTGAACCTGAAACCATGTAGTTTCAAAATGGGCATTTTAACCATATTCAGGTTAATGAAGTGAATAAAAATCACATTTAGGAAGGTTTTAGGGTAAATATTATAAAGGGAGGAATAGAACCGAAAGGGTTTGTGGAAAACATTTTACAGACTTACCCCATGCGAGTAGTAGTTGTTTTTAATCCATAAATGCCACAAAAGTGAGCTGGACAGTGAATGCTACCACCAATATCTGTTCCTATACCTAAAATAGATCCACCATAACCTATGAGAGCTCCTTCCCCTCCGCTTGATCCACCAGGACATCGATCAGCTTTAATCGGGTTTCTAGTTTTTCCGTAAATATTATTATTACAGGATTTACTGCAAAGAAAATATGAATATTGAAAAGTTAGAACTAACAACTGATAAAAACAAATGCAAGCAATTATCTATGGACTTATTCAATTGTAATATATATACATAATTGTAATATATATACATACTTAGAGAAAGTGTTTCATCACCATCACAACATCACCATTGTTACCATCACTACTGTTGTTGTTATTACTGGTGTCCATGCAGTCAATTAGCTCCCTCCCCCAAAATTTCAGGCCTTGTGTGTTATAGTTATTATTATTATTATTATTATCATCATCATCATTTAATGTCCGTTTTTCATACTGGCATTGGTGGAAGGAATTATTATTATTGTGATTATGACCATTATTTGGATGTTGCAAATCTATATAAAAAATTTCTGTTAATAAAGCTTTCAAGATTTAAAGCAACAACTGTGTGGAATAAAACACATCAAATATTTTCCCTTCAGTTTGAACATTCAGTGCAAAAATTTCATTTACACCATGACTAAATATATACACACACATATATATATATATATATATATATATAAAACTTCATAAACAATGTAATCCTTATTGATTTTCAGTGAGAAAAGCATCGTAATGCAAAACTCAGGAGCACAGCTCACATTTAAAGGGCAATGTTTATGCTGCACACACTGATACCCCAGTCCACATCCAGTTAAAGGTCACCCCCTTTGGCTTGAGAAAAAAAAAAGGCGTTTGATTCAAGATGGGAAGTGTGAGCGAAAGGTTGAGGACTGCAAAGTGATATAATTTGGCCCCAAGGAATTAATGAAAGCTTACCTCATTAAAGACTGTGGTACATTTGTTGTGACAAATGGAACAGCACCAAGTTCTTTTAGACACTGAAGTAGAAATTTAAGCCATTCAGCATTGATTCAATTATAGCAAACAAAGAAGTTAATTCAAAATGAAAATTATATTAATCCACATCTATATCTATCACTCTCTTTCTCTTCCCCTTTTCCCATTAATCCTCCCCTCCCTCCCTCTCCCTTTCCCTTTCTCTCTCCCTTTACTCTCTCTCTCTCTCTATATATCTCTCTCTCTCTCTTTCTCTCTTGGTCACCTTCTAAACAACTAAGAAATGAATGAACTCTGACAAAAAAAAAAGAAAGAAAACTCTTCTAATAAAATGCTGACATTTCTCCATCCTTTCATTAAAATATTCTCACATTTCATAATAAAACAATATGATATAAATAGTATCATATAATTAGTGTAATATAATTAGTATTATGAGCTAGGCATGGCTGTGTGGTCAAGAACTTTGCTTCCAACAAGTTTGCTTCAGGTTAAGTCCTGCTGTCTTCCACTATAGCCACACCTGTCCCTACACAGCCACACCTGCACCTACACAGCAACACCTGTGACTACACAGCCACACCTGTGCCTATGCAGCCACACCTGTGCCTACACAGCCACGCCTATGCCTACACAGCCACACCTGTGCCTGCACAGCCATGCCTGTACCTGTCAATGCTTTCTTCCTTTATGCTGTGGGTACTTAGTGGGGATTTATTATTCTTGAATTGCATGGATGCAGCCTTCAAATTGAGATGTCATAATATTTTTTGTACTCTGTGTGAAGCTTTTGACATGATCAGTTTCTTCTATGATTTGCCTTTCTCATGCCAAGTACCCATGTACTAACTTCTTATATTTTTTATTTTGTTCTTTTGATAAATATATTTTACTTAATTTCATGCCGCTCCTCAAGTTCATTAGCTATCCTAATTATGTTGTTGATTTCATGGTCACAAACTTGGGGAAGATAGAAAATTACTATTTTTAAATCTCACAACGTGAGATATTGGGTAAGATAGTTACTGGTCGCTTTCTTCACCTGCAGATATTGTTTACAGTATCACAATACGTACGTATGTACGTATTTATGTAATTATTTATTTCAGTATGCAGCTGGAAAACACACTGCTTGTGTAAGGAATGGGGAAAGCTTGGTCTGCAATGCTTGCAGTCATGTATGTTTGTCAAGAGCAGGGCTTTTTAGTCACCAACGGAGCCACAAGTGTAAAGTATAAGGCAGTCTTAAGTGCACAATGTTCCTAAAGTTCAGTAATGCTTTTCCTCAGTCACAAGTGGACAGCTATCATGTATGTATGTATGTGTGTATGTATGTGTGTATGTATGTGTGTGTGTATGTGTGTATGTGTGTGTGTATGTGTGTGTGTATGTGTGTGTATGTGTATGTGTGTGTGTGTCTGTGTGTATGTATGTGTGTATGTATGTGTGTGTGTGTGTGTATGTGTGTCACATATCACTTACTAAAGTGAAAAATATACCAAGTTTCCTTGGTAAGGAAGGTGGCTTTTGTTGGACACCCTGGAGGAGGAAAAATAAAACCTGACAAAGAGCAAATGCACTCAGTAGGATCAATAGCAATCCAATAACTCGGAGTGAGAGACCCTTAGCCTTTGTTTAGACATCTCTTTTTGAAAAGGAAAACTATGGTATAACATTTGTGATTTCATTTGTATACAATGATATAGACTAGTTCTACTTTCTGAGAAAATGCAAGTGCTGTTCAGAGATTGGGATTTCTCATATGCAAGGATTTTTCATTGTAAAGTACTTCAGTATAAAATACTACTCACCTGATTTTGTGTTGAATACTATAGCTGGGCATAGCTGAGAAAGGCAAAACAATCAACATAAAATTCCATATAGTAAAGATTGTTTGCCAACATAACATGGCAGTCCTGGTTTAGGACTAAGGTTACTGTAATTTAGCCCTAGGAGACATCGTTCCAGCTGGCTATACAACACGATCTGTGTCCTTATGTTTTTGAACATTTTCTCCTGGGGCTAAATTACAGCAACATTAGTCCTAAGCCAGGACTGCCCTGTTATGTTGGCAAACAATCTTTACCACAAAGTACTGTTGATGAATATCTCACATTGTGAGATTTAAAAATAGTAATTTTCTAACAAAATTTCATGTTGGAATGAATGCATGTGTCAGCTTGGGTGATAAGCTCCCTGAATACCTACTGCAAGAGGTGCCCATCATTATCACATTTGTGCAGAAGTGTTTAGGTTCCAAGCAGGAGTTTAGGTCCCTAGCAGGAGTTTAGGTCTCTAGTACTAATCTCACCTGAATCAAATTCTTGGGTCTTAACTCATTTGTAATCACATTTCTTAATAAATGCTTTGTCTATGTATTTAATTAGTTTTGAAAATAGTAAAGAATTTGGAGGAATTTTGTAAAATAACTAAATCTGTTAATTCTAAGTTGGGATTTTCAACATCAAGAATGTCGTGTGGTATAGTTTTCATGAAATACTGTTTGAATGCTTCTTACCCAAAAAATATCTACTGAAGTACCACATCCAAGACATCCAGGTTTCAAATGAAGCTACAGAAAGAAACAAGGCAGCGAGCTGGCAGAAATGTTAGCAAGCAGGGCGAAATGCTTAGCAGTATTTCCTCTGTCTTTACGTCCTGAGTTCAAATTCCACCAAGGTTGACTTTGCCTTTCATCCTTTCAGGGTCAATAAATTAAGAACCAGTTGCATACTGGGTCGATGTAATCGACTGGCCCCTCCCCAAAAATTTTGGGCCTTGAGCCTAGTGTAGAAAGAAAGGAACATTGGGAACCCAAGGATAAAAGAAGTTACAACCTGCATATTAATAACAGATCTGAACTACATGCAACTGTTTGGCTACTATAGCAATGCATAGCAACCCTTCAAACACACACTGCAGAACAGAGTAGGCAGCTAGCAACACCTTTCTCCAAAGATTTTCCGAAGAAGAGGTCCTAATACTGAAATACTGAAATACCAGGTAAAAATACAAATCTTTATTAAAAATCATACTTTCATTCTTTTAGCTTTAATAAAAAAAATAAGAACATTTATATAAAGAAAGTTATTACATAAAATAAATAATTAAAACATTTATATAAAGAAAGTTATTATATTAAATGTAATAGAAGGTTTTTATTTTAAATGCAAATTCTTTTAAACAGGAGAAATTGTATTGTTTAACCTGGGAATATGTTTGACAAGTTGGTACCAAAAAGTTAGGATTGGATTGGATTGGATTTAATTGCCCATGTTTAGTTAACTACAGGATGAAAGCCTCAGCATGTCCTCTCCACCAATCACAGTCTGATGTGGAGGCCATGAATTTTTAGCATGAGATCATACTGGTTTCATGAGCCTACTCTGCCACAATAACTAGACATGGCTTAGCAGATGGGTGTAAGTCTTATATTCATACCCAGGAGTCATTAGGTCAATTACTAAAACATTTAACTCTTCACTATTCACTTTCACTCTTCATTGGGATTCTGAAATTGCTTAGAATGACTGAAGCATTTTTTTAGTATAAAATAAAACATACCTTAACAAGATTTGAATCATCTGCATGAGGTGGGCTCAACAGGCTGAAACCTAAGCCACAGGTTGCGCGAAGTCCCTAATTGAATGAAAGAAAAGAAAAGGCAAAGAAAATTATTATAAGATCGAAACTGTGTAACTAGCCTTTCTAGTTTATTCTACTACATCCAACAGGATCACTACACAGTTAGTCAACCAGCTATAAATAGCAGTCAAGCCTTCCTCAAATCCCACTGTTATGACAATGCAGTCTTCAATATATATAAAATCACAGAATTGTCCTAATTTCTGGTCTACTTGATCAGGGTTGGATTAGGAAGAGCAACAACAACACACTGTTTATTATTGTTATATTGTTGTTTACCCCCTAAAATAACTATGGTAACCATTTAATACAATGTAATATATAAAGATGTGCAACATAGTCTTAATACAATGTTGATACACTTGTAATATACACTAAAATTAGTTTCAAATTTTGGCACAAGGCTATCAATTCTGGGAGCAGGGTTAAGTAAATTATATTGACCCCAGTGCTTCACTGGTACTTATTTTATCCACCCAGAATAGATGAAAGGTAAAATCAACCTCAGTGTGTTAATGATTCTGCCAATTTGCCACCTTAGCTATTACCCACTAATATTAATACATTTCTAATATGCATTCGTCTGTTAGAATTATGAGGGCCATACAGTCATCCTTGATGAAGGATGACTGATGACTTGCATGGTGACTTTGTTTAGAATGATGAAATTTTGTGCACTGTCACCCTCACTCTCTCATCTGTGTCCATCTTCAATTCAGTGTTAAGACCAGGTTAAGATGACTGTGAATGGAAACAAATGCAAAAGATGACCAAGATGTCTTACTTGCTTCATCTTGCTTGGCAACATTTTGTCTATCTTCGTGTTCCTTTCAGGGTCGATAAAATAAGTACCTGTTGAGTACTGAGGATCAATGTAATCAATTTACCTCCTCTCCCAAAATTTCTGGCCTTCTCCCAAAATTTGAAACCATTATTACAATATTCTTCTGATTGTCAGGTAGGCATTATAGGTGTTGTAGGTCAATGTATGTGCCTATAGTAAACAAAACTGCAACCTAAATTCCAAATCTAAAGTTAATTCACTTTACTCACACCTCTTAATACTTTTAGAAAGACATGAATGCAACAGTTTCATATTTTTCTTTTAATTTAATGCATGGAGCCTTTCTGCCAGTTAAAACAAATTAGTTTTTTACTTCATTTCATTTCATCCATAACAATAGGTTATGAATCATCATCATCATTGTCGTTTAACGTCTGCTTTCCATGCTGGTATGGGTTGGACGGTTTGACTGAGGGCTGGTGAGCCAGAAGACCGTACCAGGCTCCAATCTGATCTGGCAAAGTTTCTACAGCTGGATGCCCTTCCTTAACGCCAACCACTCCAAGAGTGTAGGTGTGCTTTAACGTACCACCAACATAAGGGCCAGTCAAGCAGTACTGACATCGATCACACTCAAATGGTTCTTTTTACGTGCCACCTGCACAGAATGACACCCTGTAAATTGATGTGGAGACCATTGCATACTCTGTAACTTTTGGAATTGAGCTGACTTAGGGAAAAATTAACATTTAGTATACTGCATTTTTTGTTCAGTGACATGATGTACCTAAAGGTTACTAAAGGTTAAAGAACTACAGTGGTACAGAAATATAATCAAGAAACAGTGAAACGTTATTGAAAATTATTAAATCATTTAATTACTGGTTTTAAATTTTGACACAAGGTCAGCAATTTGTGGGCAGGAGGTAAGTCAGTTACATTGACCTCTTTCAGTTGATACTTATTTTAATGACCCCAAAAGGATGAAAGGCAAAGTCAACATCAGCAGCATTTGAACTCAGAACATAGAGTTGGAAGAAATGCTGCTAAGCAGTCTTTCTGGTGCAATAACAGTTTGCCGATGTTGCTGCCTTGTCATTCAATAATTGGAAATATATTTCCATATATAAGCACTGGAATGATTCACCTTGCAACCATGTGCTTTTCGATTCAATCCCATTGTGCTGCACTTTTGACAAGTGTCTTTCTATTATAGCCCAGGACAATCAATGCCTTGTGAATGAATTTGGTAAATGGAAACTGTGTAGAAGCCTATCATATGTGTGTGTGTGTGTGTGTCTATGTGTATTTGATTATATGTTGTATGTGCATGTGTTTGTGTGAGTCTGTATATATTTGTGCCTTTGGGTTTGTGTTTGTCCCACCCTCCACCACATGACAACTAGTATCGGTTTCTTTACATCCCCATAACTTAGCACTTCAGCAATAGAGACCAATAAAACAGGTACCAGGCTTAAAAATAAACAACTAGGGTCAGTTTGTTCAACTAAATCCTACAAAGCACTGCTCCAGCATGGCCTTGGTTCACTGACTGAAACAAGAAAAAGAATAAAGAAATAAAGGACAAAAGAAATAAGGAACCAACCTTGTAGATTATGTTTTCTTTGAGGCTGATTGGAATTCCATGAAGAGGTTTGGTCACATATGGCACAGAATCACATTTCTCAGCTAATTCCTAGAGGAAAAAAAACCCCCAAAATCATTAACATTTTTAAATGCAAGCATGGCTCTGTGGTAAGAAGCTTGCTTTCCAACTACATGATCCCAGATTCAGTCCTACTGCATGGTACCTTGAGCAAGAGTTTTCTACTATAGCCTCAGGCTGACCAAAGTCTTGTGAGTGGACTTGGAAGATGGAAACTGATAGAAGCCTGTTGTACATATACATACATATATATATAAAAATTTAAAATAATAATGGTGAAAAATTAAATATTAATTTGATTAATATCAATTTAGAACCAGTGGTCTAGCATGTGGAAAAATTTGAAGATTTGTGGACATCCATTATGCTAGAAGAAGATCTGCTATGGTCTTACCACTAAGAAAGGAATGTTCTCAAGAAAATTTAGCAAACGCCAAAACATAAGTGATCAAGACAAATGAAAAGAAACAAAATATACAGATTAATCACAAACCAGTTTCGTTGTTACCACTTACGTAATCACTTATGTAGATGTTCGCAACTCGTCAGTGAGAACATTCCTTTCTTAGTGGTAAGACCTTAGGGGTCTTACTAACATAATGGATGTCCACTTAGTGGTCGTCCCTCTTATATATATATATATATATATATATATATATATATATATATATATGGTGGCACGTAAAAAGCACCCACTACACGGAGTGGTTGGCGTTAGGAAGGGCATCCAGCCGTAGAAACACTGCCAGATCAGACTGGGCCTGATGCAGTCTTCTGGCTTCCCAGACCCTAGTTGAACCGTTCAACCCATGCTAGCATGGAAAGTGGACGCTAAATGATGCTGATGATGATGATGATGATGATGATATATATATCTGTGTGTGTCTTTGTATCTATGTTTGTCCTCCACCACTGCTTGACACTGGTGTTGATGAGTTTACATTCCCATAACTTAATGGTTCAGCAAAAAAGACTGACAGAATAAGTACCAGACTTATAATAAGTAAATCCTGGGGTCGATACATTTGATTAATGAAGATAGTGGAAAGTGTGTTGGAGATGAGAATTTGGAAAGGGGTGGATGTGGATGCAATGCAATTTGGAAGGGGGACAATACATGCAACGTTCATTGTAAGGAGATTGCAAGAGAAACATTGAGATAAGGAGGAGTTGTACATGTGCTTCGTTGATCTGGAGAAGGCATTTGATAGGGTTCCAAGGAAGGTGACTGAGAGGGCATTGAGGAAGATAGATGTACTAGAGGTGAGGTGTAGAGAGAGGAGAGGTGTAGAGAGGTGAGGGCAGTGATAAGTTTGTATGAGGGGGTAATGTCAAGAGTTAGCATAGGATTAGAGCTGTCAGAGGAGTTTGCAGTGAAAGTTGGTGTGCATCAGGGATCTGCGTTGCCACTCTTGTTGTTTGCAATAGTGGTTGATGTGGTGATGGACAGTGCAAGAGAGGGATTGATAATGGAGATACTGTATGCAGATACCTTATTCTGATGAGTGTGACGATGGAGGGAATGAGGGAGAAGTTTTGGAAATGAAGGAGGCGTTTGAAAGCAAGGGTTTGAAGGTAAAAGATAAAATATAGTAAAAGATAAAATATATAAACACACTTACATACATGCACACAAGCTTACACATACACACATATGTATATATGCAAATATGCATCTGCACATACACACACATACACACATATAAGTGCACATACAAATACATATGAGAAAGAACCTTGAACAATATACTGACTACACAGATTGCACCTCAAGCATAAAGATACACATGAAGCAACTATAAACACAAACAGTACATGTAACAGAAGGAACATACATAGAACACACATAGAACAATATAGGATAGTATATAGAATAATATTTAGAAAACACATTGTAGGCTACTTGGAGAATAAACTCAGAATGAATCAAGTTTTCTTACCTCAGCTTCAGGAATTATTGCAATTAAACAATTGGTTTCCTCTTGAGCTTCAAGTGCCTGTATTAGAAAATCAGAGGTTAGACATACTAAATATTGGTTTATAATATTGGCAAGAAAGCATATATTTTGGGGTGGGGAAAGGATAATCATCATCATTATCGTTTAACGTCCGCTTTCCATGCTAGCATGGTTGGACGATTTGACTGAAGGCTGGTGAACCAGATGGCTGCATTAGGCTCCAATCTTGATCTGGCAGAGTTTCTACAGCTTGATGCCCTTCCTAACGCCAACCACTCTGAGAGTGTAGTGGGTGCTTTTACGTGCCACCGGCATGGGTGCCAGTCAGGCGGTACTGGCAATAATCTCGCACAAATCTTTTTACACATGCCACCGGCACAGGTGCCACCAGCATGGAAGCCAGTTTGCCGCTCTGGCAACGATTACACTCGGATAACAGCTAATTAAATTGAATCTTCATTATATTAATGGTATTTGTTTTATCAGCCCTTGAAGCATGAAAGAAAATAAGAGTCAATTTCAGTGAGATTTGAACTCACAACATAAAGGCATGTAATTAAAAACCACAATCTGTTTAGCTGCCACAATATGGATTATTATGACAATAACCCATAGAGGATTATTCTAGTGAAGGAATTATTATAACCTTGTATGTGTGTGTATGTGGGCATGCATTCTTGGAGTAGTTGGCATTAGGAAGGGCATCCACCCATTACCATTTCGAGTCAAACCATGTAACACAAGCCAGCATGGAAAATAGGTCCTAAATGATGATGATGATGAAGATGATGATGAAGATGATGATGATGATGATGATGATGATGATGATGATGATGATATAGATATATATATATACAACAGATTCTATTCAGCTTTTGTCTACAAAATCCATTCACAAATCCTTTCACATGGCACCAGTTTGAGAGTTCTTGAGTTATAGGGTATGTGGAGTCACCTTTTAATCACCATTACTCTTAGGTTCATTCTGACCCAATACGATAGTATCTGTCAAGGTTCTATTTAAGGGTTAAATAGATTTTCCATGGGATAGAGGATGGTCCCATTATTTTTGAGAAAGCAGTGGGGAAGGTAGCTCTTGTAAATTACCAATAATCCTTGCAAATGACCCATTTTTTAGAAGCCTTCAGCAATTACTAGCTGCCAGCTGGTAATGGCTAAAGGTTCTTATTAGGAAGATTCAAAGTTTTAGCACTTCTTTCAAGCTTGCTTTATAATGATACAAGTGAATAAAATATAAGAATGGTTTTAAAAAGAAAGTAATCAGAAAAAATTTAAAGTAATAAAAGTAAAATAACCTTGTATTGATAAGCATGAAGAACATCAATGGCTTTTAATGAACGGTCTTTGAGTCGTCTCTGAAGTTGGACAATGTCTAATGATAGAATTTTATTTCTCATTTCTTCAGTAAGCTGAAAAATATAAAGAATTGGGTTGAAAAATACCTTGTATGAAAAGGAATAAAAAGTATTTTAATATTTTATTCCTGGATTTACAAGTTTGAATTTGACTTTATGAAAGGATAATAAAACAAGGGAAACAGAACCAGTGTGTGTTTTTTATTATCAGCATAATTAGTCTCCAGAGGTACAACTTCCTTAAAGTTAGAAAAACTGGCTGCAACTGAGAAGGAACACAGAACCATGAGAACAAGAAGTCGGAAGAGAAAGAAACATAGTGTGAACGGTAGAAGTGGAAGGAACAAATACAAGAATTCTCTTTAAAAATTTCAACAAGTTTTTGCTTTACAATGGTAAATAAAAGAAGTCTGATAGGGCATAAGGGTGTGAGAGAAAATTCAGAAAAACATGCTTTAGAAAACCCAAATGCTCATACAAATTCCAATATTCAATATATTTCCCAGAAACAGGAAATAATGATTTTAAATTTTGCATCAAGACCAGTCATTTTGGTAGTGGAGTAAGTTTATCACATCAATCCCTGTGTTCAACTGGTACTTATTTTATTGATACTGAAAAGATGTAAGGCAAAGTTGACCTTGGCAAAGTTTGAACTCAGAATAAGAAGACAGACAAAATGCCTCTAAGCATTTTTCCCAGCATGCTAACCATTCTGCCAGCTCACCACTGGCAGGATTCAACCAGCTCACTGTCTTGACACAGAAACAGACAATAAAAAAGTTCAAATGTCCAATGAATTTTACAATAAGCACACATGACTGAAGGTTCAGTAGCAATGAGATATATTCACAATTAGATATGATGAAGTTTTGAAAGAGTAAGAAAAAGAAAAACAAGATAGATTTTTATAAGAATTCCTGTTATGGTGCATAAAGAAGGATTCTTCATAACTGACTTTGCTGGTGAGAGCTTGAACTGTTTTAATCCTTTAGCATTCAGATTATTCTGTCAAATATAACGTCTATTTATTTACATTGTTTTGAATTAATCAGGCATTATTTTGTAACCTTGAGATTTCAATGATGCGATTGTTTATGTTCAAAATGACATTGTAGGGTAGGTGTGAGATGTCAGATCTGGCTGGTTTGAACATAAAGCAAGTAAAATGTTTTGGATGAATATGGCCTGTTTAAATGCTAATGGGTTAAACTGAAATTTCTTTGTGTACATTGATGTCTAATACATAGGTTCAAGTTCTGATTGGTTACTGAATGTACAAAACGACAGACATCCAAGAATTATGAAAAACCTAGAAAACCCATTGATACGCTTAACCCTTTTCTTTATGTAACACACAATCCAAGAAACATGGAAGCATACAATACCATCCATCAGAATACAAACCCTTTTGAGGAAAGACCTGTGAATGAAAAACACATTTGAAACACGCAGAGTTATTAAAAGTATAAGACAACGTATGCTTCTAAAATCCACTTACTAGTACCAAGAATTCAATTCCAGCAGTCAAAATCTCAATGTATCAGAAATATTTCAGCACAATTTCGATTAACTTAGGAAAATATGTTTATTAAAAAATATCAACCACAACTAAATACTCAATAACAACACACTAGAATGAGAAAATTCAATTTATTCACAAGAATAACTAGAAACAATAGAAATAAAATAAAAGTTAAAGTAACAGTCCTCTTCTGGGATTTGAAACCCTAACTCCAAACTACTGTACAGTTAAACATTGCACTTTCTCAGAACTAGTAGCTAATGTCACCAAAGGCTTTACCAATTAGATTTTTTACTAATTCAGCTGACCAAGACAAGTGACTTCCTCAGGGAATCAGTCAACCAGAACTGTGGATGATTGTCAGACAAAAAGAAGTTACCATGACCTTTGACAATCAAAGGGTGATCAAAACAGTTGGTAAACAGTGACTTCAGCAGGACATATACATAGATGCATATATACATATGTACACACAAACATGTGCACGCACGCACACACCACACACACACACACACACACACACACACAAATATGCGTCTATATCTATATATCTCTTGCTATCTCCCCCCTCTCTCTCTCTCCCTATATATGTATATATATATATATATATATGTGTGTGTGTGTGTAATGTGTGTATGTGCGTGTGTAAATTGCTTTTTTTCTTTTCCTGGCAACTGATTCTTGAAGAATATATAAAGCCATAGATCAAAGCATGTAAACATTAGGTTGAAAATTCCTTTTGAATAGAAAAAAGCCTTCACCTTTAAACTAGCAACTAATAGGCTATTTTAACTGCCATACGGCGACAAAAGCTAATTTAATAAATTTGTTAAAAAAAATACAACACTACAATTTGTTTTAAGACTCAGGTGCATTTTCAACTTCCAAAACCAACTCTCCTATATATATATATATATATATATATATATCATCATCATCATCATCATTATTATTATTAAAGCTGCAAAATCATCACAAAAATATCACCAAAAACTGCCACTCAGAGTTTCAAATTTTCCTGTTCATCAAGTAATGATTGCTTTACACTTATGTTCTTACTCTTTTATTCTTTTATTCTTTTACTCATTTCAGTCATTTGACCGTGGCCATGCTGGAGTACCACATTAAAGGGTTTTACTTGAAGAAATTGATCCCAAGACTTAGTCTTTGTAAGCCAAGTACTTATTCTAACTACTATGTTACAGGGACATAAACATATCAACATGAGTTGTCAAGCGATGGTGGGGAGACAAAGATGGACACACACACACATAGAAATATATGTGATATGCTTCTTTCAGTTTCCATCCACCAAACCCATTCACAAGGCTTTGGTTGGCCTGAGGCTATAGGAGAAGACATTTGCCCAAGGTGCCACACAGTGGGACTGAACCCAGAACCATGTGGCTGGGAGGCAAGCTTCACACATGATGGGCTTCTTTCAGTTTCCTATTAGTTTTACTCATAAGGCTTTGGTCAGCTTGTAGCTATAGTCAAAGATATTTGCCCAAAATGCTGTGCTACTTATTTACAGTCAATTGAATTTAGTCACTGAATGCTGCATTCACCTCCAGTAAGAATGACACAGCATACTGATAGCAAAGGAATGAATACAAATCTGATATGTGACTTATATAAAAATGAAAAACTGGCTATCAGTTGTTTGTCAAGTGGAGCCAACACCAAACCAGGCTAATTAGTTGAGAATCAGAAAAAGAAAAACTAATGAGAAAAATAAGAATAAACCAGGTGCAGTCATGGCTGTGTGGTAAGAAGCTTGCTACCCAACCACATGGTTCTGGGTTCAGTCCCACTGCATGGCACCTTGGGCAAGTGTCTTCTACTATAGCCTCAGGCCAACCAAAGCCTTGTGAGTGGATTTGGTAGATGGAAACTGAAAGAAGCCCATCGTATATAAGTATATATATATGTATGTATGTGTTTATGTTTGTCCCCCCAACATCACTTGACAACCAACACTAGTGTGTTTACGTCCCTGTAACTTAGTGGTTCAGCAAAACAAGACTGATAGAATAAGTACTAGGCTTCCAAAGAATAAGTCCTGGGGTCAATTTGCTTGACTAAAGGCAGTGCTCCAGCATGGCCGCAGTCAAATGACTGAAACAAGTAAAAGATAAAGATAAAGATGCCAACTGAAGGTCCAATATTTGTTGCAGTGTTTTGGCTTGTGTGTCCCATTGATTCTGACAGTTATGCCAGCAAAGTTCAAGGCCCTTGATTGGGCCTTACATACTGGACAGGGTCAAAGGATAGAGGTTATACTAATGTGGGTTTGTGTAGGGCCAAAAAAAAAAAGCCCAAAGAAGCATTAATGATAATTCAAAGCCAACAAGACTTGGGAGAGGAAGGCCTTCCCTCAGGAAATACCATGCCACAAAATAAAAAAAGAGGAAGCTGCAAGGAAGACAAGGAAGAGCAGGGATTCAACTGGAGAGAAGCAGAGAAACTACCAAGAGTCAAGAACAATAAAGAAGAGTTGTCAGTGGCCTAAGCTCCATAGGAGGCAAAGAACTTAAGAGAGTGAAGAGAAGAGTGGCATGAGAGAGAGTGTGAAAGAGGGAGAGTGCAAGAGGGGGGATAGAGAAGTAGTGTGAGAGAGAGGGAAAGAGAAATGATGTGAGAAATTCAGAAACATATTTCAAATACTTACACTTGATTTCTGTAACCTTTCCTTTAAAGATTTTAGTTGTTCTGCACGTTTACTGCGGGCTTCCTCCATAGCTCTTTCAACTTTCATGCGCATGCGTTGTCTGTTGAGTAAACTGAACAGAAAGGTTGTACCTGACACCACCAGGATTGCAAAAAAGCCAGACTTAATGTAAGGAAACATGTCCTCGGTCAAATAGTGCTGACAGTATTTACGAAGTGTTTCTTCCATCTTTCACTGAAAATGAAGCAACATTTTTAATCAGACACATGTGAAACTACCTGATGAGATTACTTTTTGCAAAATGTATTTCACACATCATTTCTGAAATGACTAACACGTATAAAGGAATTTATATAATTGAAAATTTGTAATAAATACATATAAATATGTAAATTGAGAGACCATAGCTCCAGCAGAATGGACACATGGGTAGAATGTCTCAGGGAAAGGATCACAGATCAGATTCTTCAACCCAAGCCAGATGGGTTATATATATATATATATATATATATATATATATATATATAAAGGCAGAAAATTTTCTGGCATCTGTAATTCCGAACTTTTTCATATTTTGTTCGCCAAAGGCCCTTTAATAAACACAATCGTCGAAAGATCCTACAGGTGTTTACACTGGAAAATACACACCTTTCACTCAATAGTGACTAATATAGATAACCCCTCGATTTCCCAAAAAAATTTTTGCTATATTTCACCCCAATAGTCAAAAAGATTTTCTTATATTCCCAATTACTACTATCCATTCTTGCGTTGCCTCTCACCTCGCCCGATGCTTTCTCCCTTTCGCTATCTACTTTCCTTTCTCTACAGTAAACATAATCGAACACACAGACACAGACCTTTCACCTCACAGCTGTCAGTTTTCTGACATCTACCCATCCACAAACACAATCACGCATTCAGACACACACATACACACATTAAGACAGTTATATACAGTCACACACACAGGCACTCATTCACAAAAGAAATCATTTAAACCCACCATTCTTTTGACCTGCATTCTCTCACCTTACTATTCTTATGCCTCCCTCCTCCTACTTCGTTTGAACTCTTGAACATTTAGAAACTTCTAGATTCTTCTACATTCAGCCACTCTGACGTCACTCATTATAAAGAGACACTCATTATCGCCATGGGCTCCTTGAGAGCGGTCAGCTAAAAGTTTTTGGTGCATTTTGATGTTGACATAAGTTCCTTGATTTTCCTGATGAGAAATCTGCATAATGTACTCCTTATTCCTTCGGAATTAGGAATATGCAGCCTTCAAAACATATGTCAAGAATAAAGGATATTTGCTAACTAGTCGTTCAACTCCATTCTTTCATATACTTATATATATATATATATATATATATATATATATATATATATATATACATACACATACACACATGCATACATGTTCCTGTAACATAGCAATTCTCCAAAAGAGTAGAGTAAGTACAAGATTTAAAAAATAAGTATGCCATTGCAATTTTTTTGACCAAACCCTTGAAGATGGTACCCCAGCAAGGCTGCAGTCCAATAACTGAAACAGTTCTCATCCTCCTCATCATCATAG
This sequence comes from Octopus sinensis, assembly GCF_006345805.1. NCBI lineage: Eukaryota > Metazoa > Mollusca > Cephalopoda > Octopoda > Octopodidae > Octopus > Octopus sinensis. The sequence goes on from NC_043003.1 coordinate 21,159,267, forward strand.
AATGTCCCCTTTTCCATGCTGGCATGGGCTGAACAGTTTGACAGAATCTGACAAGCTGTAAGGCCTCGTCAAGCCCCAGTGTCAACTTTTGACATGGTTTCTATGGGTGGGTGTCCTTCTTAATGCCAAGCACATTACCTACAGAGTGTACTGGGTACCTTTCTTTGTGTGACTGGTGCTAATGAGGTTACCAAGGTAAAAAACTAAGGAACAGGGAGAAGGAAAGAAAAAAGTGGGTGGGAGAGGAAAAATAAGAAAAGAAACACTTCTTTGACTATATGGGGGTTGGGTAGTATTAAGGAGGGGATAGGGTGATCGTTCTATGTCAGGTATTCTGATTGAAGAACAAGCCCAGGTGGTTTGTAACAGAGATATAAGACTGGGTAATTGGGAAACTGGAAAGAAGATGAAAGTGGTGGTGGGGTGTTGGAGTATCTCAAGATACAGAGGATTGCAGGAGGTAGATAGAGGGAGGATGGATGTAGAGGTGGGTGTCGTGAGGGAAGGTGAGAGATATTGGTGTGGCTCAGGGAGCTATTTTAAGTGGGGTGTGATGTGAGGGGGAATCAAGAGTGATAACAGGTAAGAGAACTGTTAAGAATGGAGTATATCAGAGAAGAGCAATGGCTAACTCTCACCTTACTGACAGCACCTCCATGCATGGTTTGGGAAGCTAGAACAAGCCATTAAGCTATCTCAACCTTCCTCAGAAGCAGGGCCATTGCATGACTTTGAGAGGCACCCTGCAAATTTTGCTTCGAGGCCCCATCCCTTCAATCAAAATTCATAATCTACACGCCTTTATTATCTTCAAAAATCAAGCATAGTCCCTTACATAGTCCCTTAAGCATAGTCTCTTACACATAAAAAAACTAAGGGTATTTCTTTTTTCTACCCCTCTGTACATAGATAGATATACACCCATACATACACACACACACACAAACTTCTGGATGTGGGTGCAAGTGTGTGTGATCGTGCACACATTCACATGTGCACACCTTGTTCTTGGTACAGAAAGAATTTTGTCTCCAGTTTTTATTGCCTTAGTAGGTCAAAGCCCACTGTTCTGGGTACAAAGCGACTAGATTTTCAACAAAGTCAAATAACAATGCCAAATATAATATATATGGAGAGAGAGAGAGAGAGAGAGAGAGAGAAATGAATAGAGAAAGAGGGAGTGACAGAGAGACTAAGAGACGTGTGTTTAGTATACGTCTCTCTCTCTCTCTCTCTCTCTCTCTCAAATATCAACCTTGGTTGGGTATATGTATGATCATATCCATTTCAATCATGACCATTCTGTATTTTACTATATCATTGATGGGTGTGTCCTTTACTTTTAATGATAGTAAGATGTGATTAGGGATAGATTTAACTATTACTTGCAGTATCGCCCGGCGTTGCTCAGGTTTGTAAGGGAAATAACTATATAAGTATTTTTAGAGATGTAAAGTATAATAGCCATCTCAATATGGCTAACCACAAAGGGTGGGTGTTACTGTAGCTTTTTACGTTCTGAGATTTAATAATAAATTTTTAGAGAGTTACTTCCCTTATATATACCAAAAATGCATTAAAAATGGGAAAAATTTATGGTAATTTTTTTTTTAAATCGTAGACTCATCGTAGACGCGTGCTAATACTCAGAAGGGCTCAATATGAATCACGACTATAAGATACCCGGTTTTGGTTAAACTGCACCGCAAAATGTGGGAGTAGTTAGGAATCTAAATCATAGGAGACAGACAGCACACAACCTTACTTTTATATATAAAGATATCTCGTAGACTATCTTATTCAAATTGTTATCTATTATAATGATGATCTCCAACAGAAATCTCATTATATCATTCATTTATAATGAGATTTTGATATTTAGGCAGTGTGTTACATATCCCAGTACCACAATATATGTATGTATGTATGGATGGATGGATAGATGGATGGATGGATGGATGGATGCATGTATGTATGTATATATGTATGTATGCTTTGATGTATGTATGCATGCATGTATGTATATATGCATGTAGGTATGTGTATGTAAGTATGTATACATACATGTATGTATCAATTGTTTGAAGTGGTGTACAGATTTTATTTATTAAGAAAAAGAAGGTAGTCAAGATTTTAGATAAAAACTATTTATTTCATGCTTTCATCTGTTTTGGGAGATTCCTCATGAATGATATATTTATAGAAAATTCATACCTTTTATATATATATGTGAGTTAGTTGAAGCCAACTCACATATAAAAGGTATGAATATAGGCACAGGCATAACTGTATGGTGAGAAGTTTGCTTCCCAACATGTTTCCAGGTTCAATCCCACTGCATGGCAACTTGGGCACATGTCTTCTTCAGTAGCCTCATGCCAATCAAAACCTTGTGAGTGGATTTGGTTGATGGAAACTGAAAGAAGCCTATTGTATATAAATCATCATCATCATCTTCATCATCATCATTTGACGTCCATTCTCAATACTGGCATGGGTTGGACAGTTTGACAGGAGCTGGAGAGCTGCCTAGGTTCCATTTGTCTGTTTAGGCATAATTTCTACAACCAGATGCCCTTCCTAACACCAACCAATTAACAAGAGTGCACAGGACGCTCTTAATGTGACACCAGCATAGTGCTTTTATGTGACATTAGCATGGACTCTTTTACATGGCACCAGCATACATACATACATACGTACATATATATATACACACACACATATATGTATATATATATATTTATATATTATATATATATATATATATATATGATGGCTGCCCCCTCGTTATCGAGTATGGCCATTGCACAAAGCTTAACTGTTATTGGTGCTGAGATCGAATGTGACTTTTATTTGCTTTTTAAGGCTACAACCAGCTATTCAGTTGAGACTCACAGCACTATCAACAATCATGAACAATGTTGCTATCGTGCAATGCCTGTGCAAGAAGATTTTTTTTAAAGTGAGGAATGGCTGTGCACTGAGTCAATCCCACTCACTAAGCAACAGCAGCTATAATCTGAAAAGAAGAACAAGTCAACATCATCGGAAACCACTGAGCCGCAGGTTTTATGTCGGAGTTATCCCAGTTACCTGAGTTATCTTCTCCTAGAAGGATGCCCTAACAAAGGCTAGGAGTCCTTCACTCCCAATGATTTAACCGTGCGATCAGGTATTCAGTCCAATTATTTCTATGTCCCCGCGCATGATACAGCCTTAAGCCTTAAAAAAAAAATACACATTTATTGGATGCCCGTTGACTCTCAAGAGTTCCTCCACCCTTTAACGAGTTTTGTTTTTCATGCCGCAGGGTGTCCAATAAACACCCTCCTCACCAAGCAAGCTTGGTGTGGTTGCTGGTTTAGATGCCGATGGCCCAACCATGCAACAGGTTATACTGGGTTACATGTCACCAGTAGCACACGAAAGTGACCTGACATATATATATATATATATATATATATATATATATATATATATATACATAAATATATATATATATATATATATATATATATATATATATATATATATATATATATATATATATATATATATATATATATATATATATATACATACCTATATATATATATATATATATATCAAATATATATATATATCCTTTCATTTTAATGAAAGGATAAAATTTAAACACAAAAAGGAGGAGATGATATTTTACAGGTTAGGCACCTCTTACTGAATACAAATATGTCAAGAAACTTTATAGCCATAGCTATTCTTATCCAAATGTGTGTGTATGTGTGTCGGGAGTGTCTTTCTTTCTTTTTGTCCTTCATCAACATTTGACAACTAGTATTGACTTGTTTATATCTACATAACTTAGCAGTTTGGCAAAAGTGACTAATAAAATAAGTATCAAACATGAAAAATAAGCACTGGGGGATCAATTGTTTGTCTAAAGCCTCCAAGGCAAACTCCAGTAAGGTCAAAGTCTAATGGGAGACACAAATAAAAGATAAAACAAAAAAAGGTAACACAGATACGTGTCTGTGTATTTCAGTGTGTGTGTGTGTGAGTGCATTTGCATGTATATATATATGTATGTATGTATGTATGTATGTATGTATGTATGTATATGTATGTATGTATGTATGTATGTATGTATGTATGTATGTGTGTATGTATGTATGTACGAGTGAGTGAATGTATTTATGCATACATACATACATAATACATATATACACACATACTTAAATATATATATATACACATCCACATATGTACGGAGATACTTACATACATACATACATTCATATATAAAAGAGTGAAATTATGTTATCAAAAGTGTGCATTACTCACCAATTATTTATTTTTAAAAATGTATTGCAATCAGCTCGTGTCAGGTCACATGTGCAAGACAGACATGCGTTTTATTAAAACTCTAACTTGTAACTTAACAACACACAAAGGTTGATTTAGAAGATTCATCAGCAGGAGTAAAATAAATGTTAATAAATGCCTCGGTAAGAAATATAGATTAATGTACTTTTAAGCCTGCATAGTTATTTGTCAGGTTAAACTAGTGGCTGGATATTCATTTGATTATATCAAGCTGTCTTAAAGAGCGAAATGACCCAGACTGTGAAGTCATCCAAAGGTCTCTCAGTCATGCCTATTCATTGATTTTCATTTGATTACATAATGTTGTCATAAAGAATGAAATGATCAAGACAGGGAAGTCTTGCGATGGTGAATATCTCTCAGCATCATACACCCATACACACACAAGTTCATGCACAATGTACACACACACATACAAACACCTGTGCACACCTGTACTCACCTGTACACACCTGCACACACACACAAACACACACACACACACACATATATATGCACACACACAAACACATGCACACATACATATGCACACACACACACATACACACACATATATGCACACACACACACACATGCACACATACATATGCACACACACACACACACACACACACACACTTTTTCTTTTACTCTTTTACTTGTTTCAGTCATTTGACTGTGGCCATGCTGGAGCACCGCCTTTAGTCGAGCAAATCGACCCCAGGACTTATTCTTTGTAAGCCTAGTACTTGTTCTATTGGTCTCTTTTGCTGAACCACTAAGTTACTGGGATGTAAACACACCAGCATCAGTTATCAAGCAATGTTGGGGGGACAAACACATTCACACAAACACATACATCAAGAATTTTCAAAATAATTTTGCATGGAATTAAGTTTTAAAATATAGAGACTTTGACATTCTGGAAAAGAATGGTTTTTCAGAATAATGGTCCCCACTCAATAGAAGTAAAAAAAAAAATGTAGAAACACATCATAAACTTTTGCCATTTCCCTCCACCCACAGTCAATCTAACATTTTAAAACTAATGTGCAAGGGGGTGCTGAAAAGTTCCTGGCTTTGGGTAAAAGAAAAACCAGGAGGATCAGTTAATTATGATTTTATTCTGCATATTCCCTTCTCAGATTCACACACTTATTGCATCAACCCTTTAGTTTTTCTAAGCCCTGTAAAAGAACTCGGAAGGTTGGGCTTCCAACCAGGCATTTCGCGATACCCTTAAAGATTCATATATATAGCCAGCCTCACCTGGCACCTGTGTCGGTGGCACATAAAAAACACCATCCGAGCGTGGCCGTCTGCCAGCCTCGTCTGGCACCTGTGTCGGTGGCACATAAATTCCCCACTACACTCTCGGAGTGGTTTGGCGTTAGGAAGGGCATCCAGCTGTAGAAACACTGCCAGATCCGACTGGCCTGGTGCAGCCTTCGGGTGCCAGACCCCAGTTGAACCGTCCAACCCATGCTAGCATGGGAAGCGGACGTTAAACGATGATGATGATGATGATGATGATGATATATATATATTATATATATATATATATACACACACACACATAAACATACATATATATGCATATAACATCATCATCATCATCATTGTTTAACGTCCACCTTCCATGCTGGCATAGGTTGGATGGTTTGACTAAGGACTGGCAAGCTAGGAGGATGCAACAGGACAAGTAACATAAAGAACGACCCTTCATCAGTTGTTGGCTGTCTATCTACTCCTCGTTTTGAGCATTGAACAACAATATGAGTCTTTGAAGACAGTTGCTCTCATAAGTACCAAAATAAAATTTGGGATTTATGGACGGTCAAAGTTGGGAAAAAAACAGGACAGTGGAGACATATGAAGAAATCTAATGAAAATAACACTGTGGACTGGGTGCTTTTATGTTGCACCTGCACTGACAGGGTCACCAAGTACTTGCAAGACAAAATCTTTTAAGAGGGGAGGTGGTATTGGAGGAGGTGATGATGAGTAAGTTATAGTGAGACAGATACAGGTGTCTTGCTGTAGAGGAAGTACAAGGTTACCCAGCTGAAGAGAGAAAGATCAGGAATGAAGACAGAAACAGGTGTGCTACCATAAAGAAAATACATGGTTGCCCAACTTGAAGGAAGTGCAGAAAGAGAGTGGGAGACTGCAGGATTGAGGTGGTGGCAAAATGCTGGGCATACTCACAAGGAACAGGATCAGAGTATAAATGAGGAACAGAGTATAAATGAGGTGGTTGAGTAAAGGAAGAGAGAGTAGCAAGTGCCAGGACATATCCTCGAGGTTCAAATGCCATAATATAAGTGACTGGATATTGAGAAGGGAGTGTGATTAAAGAGTGCGAGTAAGTGGCGACAGACTTGGGTATATATAGAGTTGGAGGGGCTACTGGATAGCAATGATACAGAAGAACATGGGTGTGAGGACAGGATTGGGGAGTGAGATCTAAGCAAGGAGTGAGAGCTAGGCAAGGAGTGAGAGCTAGGCAAGTAGTGGGAGCTAGGCAAGGAGTGAGAGCTAGGCAAGGAGTGAGAGCTAGGCAAGGAGTGAGAGCTAGGCAAGGAGTAAGAGCTAGCAAGGAGTGAGAGCTAGGCAAGGGTGAGAGCTAGGCAAGGAGTGAGAGCTATGCAAGGAGTGAGAGGCTAGGCAAGGTAAGTGACAGCTAGGCAAGGGAGTGAGGAAGTAAGCAAGGAGTGAGAGCTAGGCAAGTAGTGGGAGCTAGGCAAGGAGTGAGGCTAAGGCAAGGAGTAGTGGAGAGCTAGGCAAGTAGTGAGAGCTAGGCAAGAGTGAGAGCTAGGCAAGGAGTGAGAGCTAGGCAAGGAGTGAGAGCTAGGCAAGGAGTGAGAGCTAGGCAAGGAGCTTTGAGAGCTAGGCAAGGTCTGAGAGCTAGGGGCAAGGAGTGAGGAGAGCGAGAGGCAAGGAGTGAGTGACGAGAGAGCTAGGCAAGGAGTGAGAGCTAGGCAAGGAGTGAGAGGCTAGGCAAGGAGTGGAGAGCTAGGCAAGGAGTGAGAATAGGCACAGGAGTGAGAGCTAGGCAAGAGTGAGAGCTAAGCAAGGAGTGAGAGCTAGCAAGGAGTGAGAGCTAGGCAAGGAGTGAGAGCTCAAGCCAAGGAGTGAGAGCTAGGCAAGGAGTGAGAGTAGGAAGAGTGAGAGCTAGGCAAGGAAGTGAGAGCTAGGCAAGAAGAGAAGTGAGAGCTAGGCAAGGTTGTGAGAGCTAGGCAGGAGTGAGAGCTGGCAAGGATGAGAGCTATGCAAGGTGTGAGAGCTAGGCAAGGAGTGAGAGCTAGGCAAGGAGTGAGAGCTAAGCAAGGAGTGAGAGCTAAGCAAGGAGTGAGAGCTAGGCAAGGAGTGAGAGCTAGGCAAGGAGTGAGAGCTAGGCAAGGAGTGAGAGCTAGGCAAGGAGTGAGAACTAGGCACGGAGTGAGAGCTAGGCAAGGAGTGACAGCTAGGCACGAAGTGAGAGCTAGGCAAGGTGTGAGAGCTAGGCAAGGAGTGAGAGCTAGGCAAGGAGTGAGAGCTAGGCAAGGAGTGAGAGCTAGGCAAGGAGTGAGAACTAGGCAAGGAGTGAGAGCTAGGCAAGGAGTGAGAGCTAAGCAAGGAGTGAGAGCTAGGCAAGGAATGAGAGCTATGCAAGGTGTGAGAGCTAGGCAAGGAGTGAGAGCTAGGCACGGAGTGAGAGCTAAGCAAGGAGTGAGAGCTAGGCAAGGAGTGAGAGCTAAGCAAGGAGTGAGAGCTAGGCAAGGAATGAGAGCTAGGCAAGGAGTGACAGCTAGGCAAGGAGTGAGAGCTAGGCAAGGAGTGAGAACTAGGCACGGAGTGTGAGCTAGGCAGGAGTGAGAGCTAGGCAAGAAGTGAGAGCTAGGCAAGGTGTGAGAGCTAGGCGGGAGTGAGAGCTAGGCAAGGAGTGAGAGCTAGGCAAGGAGTGAGAGCTAGGCACGGAGTGAGAACTAGGCAAGGAGTGTGAGAGCTAGGCAAGGAGCAAAGTGAGAGTAGCCAAGGAGTGAGAGCTAGGCAAGGAATGAGAGCTATGTAAGGTGTGAGAGCTAGGCAAGGAGTGAGAGCTAGGCAAGGAATGAGAGCTATGCAAGGTGTGAGAGCTAGGCAAGGAGTGAGAGCTAGGCAAGGAGTGAGAGCTAAGCAAGGAGTGAGAGCTAGGCAAGGAGTGAGAGCTAGGCAAGGAGTGAGAGCTAGGCAAGGAGTGAGAGTAAGCCAAGGAGTGAGAGCTAGGCAAGGAAGCTAGGCAAAATGAGAGCTATGCAAGGGTGAGAGCTAGGCAAGAGTGAGAGCTAGGCAAGGAGTGAGAGCTAGGCAAGGATGTGAGAGCTAGGCAAGGAGTGAGAGCTAAGGCAAGGGGTGAGAGCTAGCAAGGAAATTGAGAGCTATGCAAGGTGTGAGAGCTAGGCAAGGAGTGAGAGCTAGGCAAGGAGTGAGAGCTAAGCAAGGATGAGAGGCTAGAGCTAAGCAAGGAGTGAGAGCTAGGCAAGGAGTGAGAGCTAGGCAAGGAGTGAGAGGAGCTAGGCACAAGGATGAGAGCTAGGCAAGGAGTGAGAGCTAGGCAAGGAGTGAGAGCTAGGCAAGGAGTGAGAGCTAGGCAAGGAGTGAGAGCTAGGCAAGGTGTGAGAGCTAGGCAGGAGTGAGAGCTAGGCAAGGAGTGAGAGCTAGGCAAGGAGTGAGAGCTAGGCAAGGAGTGAGAACTAGGCAAGGAGTGAGAGCTAGGCAAGGAGTGAGAGCTAAGCAGAGGAGTGAGAGCTAGGCAGGGAATGAGAGGCTATGCAAGGTGTGAGAGCTAAGAGGCAAGGAGTGAGAGTAGGCAAGGAGTGAGAGCTAAGCAAGGAGTGAGAGCTAGGCAAGGAGTGAGAGCTAGGCAAGGAGGAGGACAGAGTGAGGCCGGAGGTGAGAGCTAGGCAAGGAGTGATAACTAGGCCACGGAGTGTGATTAGCTGCAAGGAGAGAGTGAAGCTAAGCCTATAGTGAGAGCTAGGCAAGGTGTAGGTGTGAGAGCTAGGCAAGGAGTGAGAGCTAGGCAAGGAGTGAGAGCTAGGAAGGAGGGTGAGAGCTAGGCAAGGAGTGAGAAACTAGGCAGAGTGAGAGCTAGGCAAGGAGTGGAGAGCTAAGCAAGGAGTGGAGAGCTAGGCAAGGAATGAGAGGCTATGTAAGGTGTGAGAGCTAGGCAAGGAGTGAGAGCTAGGCAAGGAGTGAGAGCTAGGCAAGGAATGAGAGTATGGCAAGGGTGTGAGAGATAGGCAAGGAGTGAGAGCTAGGCAAGGAGTGAGAGCTAAGCAAGGAGTGAGAGCTAGGCAAGGAGTGAGAGCTAAGAGCATAAGGTTAGTGATAGCTAAGCAAGGGAGTGAGTGAGAGCTAGGCAAAGGAGTGAGAGGAGAGCTAGGCAAGGAGTGAGAGCTAGGGGCAAGGAGTGAGAGCTAAGCCAAGGAGTGAGAGCTAGGCAAGGAGTGAGAGCTAAGCAAGGAGTGAGAGCTAGGCAAGGAATGAGAGCTAGGCAAGGTAGGCTTTGTGAGAGCTAGGCAAGGAGTGAGAGCTAGGCAAGGAGTGAGAGCTAAGCAAGGGGGAGTGAGAGCTAGGCAAGAATGGAGTATGCAAGGAGTGAGAGCTAGGCAAGGAGTGAGAGCTAGGCAAGGAGTGAGAGCTAGGCAAGAAGTGTGAGAGCTAAGCAAGGAGTGAGAGCTAAGCAAGGAGTGAGAGCTAGCAAGGAGTGAGAGCTAGGCAAGGAGTGAGAGCTAGGCAAGGAGTCGAGCAAGTAAGCAAGGAGTGTGAGAGCTAGGCAAGAAGTGAGAGCTAGGCAAGGAGGAGAGCTAAGCAAGGAGTGAGAGCTAGGCAAGGAGTGAGAGAGCTAGGCAAGGAGTGAGAGCTAGCAAGGAGTGAGAGCTACAGCAGGAGTGAGAGCTAGGCAAGGAGTGAGAGCTAAGCAAGGAGTGAGAAGCTAGGCAAGGAGAATAGGAGCTAGGCAAGGTGTGAGAGCTAGGGCAAGGAGTGAGAGCTAGGAGAAGGAGTGAGAGCTAGGCAGGGGTGAGAGCTAGGCAAGACTGAGAAGCTATGCAAGGTGTTGAGAGCTAGGCAGGAGTGAGAGCTAAGGAGAGCAAGGGATTGAGAGCTAGGCAAGGAGTGAGAGCTAGGCAAGCGAATGTAAAGCTAGGCAAGGATGAGAGCTAGGCAAGGAGTGAGAGCTAGGCAAGGAGTGAGAGCTAGGCAAGGAGTGGAGCGCGGCAAGGAGTGAGAGGCTAGGCCAAGGAGTGAGAGCTAGGCAAGGGAGGCGGAGAGTAGGCCAAGAGCTAGGCAAGGAGTGAGAGCTAGGCAAGGTGTGAGAGCTAGGCAAGGAGTGAGAGCTAGGCAAGTTCTGAGAACTAGGCAAGGAGTGAGAGAGAGGGCAAGGAGTGAGAGCTAGGCAAGGAGTGAGATCTAGGCAAGGAGTGAAAGATAGGCAAGGAGTGAGCGCTAGGCAAGGTGTGAGAGATAGGCAAGGAGTGAGAGCTAGGCAAGGAGTGAGAGCTAGGCAAGGAGTGAGAGCTAGGCAAGGAGTGAGAGCTAGGCAAGGAGTGAGAGCTAGGCAAGGAGTGAGAGCTAGGCAAGGAGTGAGAGCTAGGCAAGGTGTGAGAGCTAGGCAAGGAGTGAGAGCTAGGCAAGGTGTGAGAACTAGGCAAGGAGTGAGAGCTAGGCAAGGAGTGAGAGCGACGCAAGGAGTGAGAGCTAGGCAAGGAGTGAGAGATAGGCAAGGAGTGAGCGCTAGGCAAGGTGTGAGAGATAGGCAAGGGGTGAGAGCTAGGCAAGGAGTGAGAGCTAGGCAAGGTGTGAGAACTAGGCAATGAGTGAGAGCTAGGCAAGGAGTGAGCGCTAGGCAAAGTGTGAGAGATAGGCAAGGAGTGAGAGCTAGGCAAGGAGTGTGAGCTAGGCAAGGAGTGAGAGCTAGGCAAGGTGTGAGAGCTAGGCAAGGAGTGAGAGCTAGGCAAGGAGTGTGAGCTAGGCAAGGAGTGAGAGCTAGGCAAGGTGTGAGAACTAGGCAAGGAGTGAGAGCTAGGCAAGGAGTGAGAGCTAGGCAAGGCGTGAGAGCTAGACAAGGAGTGAGAGCTAGGCAAGGAGTGAGAGCTAGGCAAGGAGTGAGAGCTAGGCAAGGAGTGAGAGCTAGGCAAGGAGTGAGAGCTAGGCAAGGAGTGAGAGCTAGACAAGGAGTAAGAGCTAGGCAAGGAGTGAGAGCTAGGCAAGGAGTGAGAACTAGGCAAGTAGTGAGAGCTAGGCAAGGAGTGAGAGCTAGGCAAGGAGTGAGAGATAGGCAAGGAGTGAGAGCTAGACAAGGAGTGAGAGCTAGGCAAGGAGTGAGAGCTAGGCAAGGAGTGAGAACTAGGCAAGGAGTGAGAGCTAGGCAAGGAGTGAGAGCTAATCAAGGAGTGAGATAGGCAAGGTGTGAGAGCTAGGCAAGGAGTGACAGCTAGGCAAGGAGTGAGAGCTAGGCAAGGAGTGAGAGCTAGGCAAGGAGTGAGAGCTAAGCAAGGAGTGAGACCTAGGCAAGGTGTGAGAGCTAGGCAAGGAGTGAGAGCTAGGCAAGGAGTGAGAGCTAGGCAAGGAGTGAGGGCTAGGCAAGGAGTGAGAGCTAGGCAAGGTGTGAGAGCTAGGCAAGGAGTGAGAGCTAGGCAAGGTGTGAGAACTAGGCAAGGAGTGAGAGCTAGGCAAGGTGTGAGAGCTAGGCAAGGAGTGAGAGCTAGGCAAGGTGTGAGAGCTAGGCAAGGAGTGAGAGCTAGGCAAGGTGTGAGAACTAGGCAAGGAGTGAGAGCTATGCAAGGTGTGAGACCTAGGCAAGGTGTGAGAGCTAGGCAAGGAGTGAGAGCTAGGCAAGGTGTGAGAACTAGGCAAGGAGTGAGAGCTATGCAAGGTGTGAGAGCTAGGCAAGGAGTGAGAGCTAGGCAAGGAGTGAGAGCTAGGCAAGGAGTGAGAGCTATGCAAGGTGTGAGAGCTAGCCAAGGAGTGAGCGCTAGGCAAGGAGTGAGAGATAGGCAAGGAGTGAGAGCTAGGCAAGGAGTGAGAGCTAGGCAAGGAGTGAGAGCTAGGCAAGGAGTGAGAGCTAGGCAAGGAGTGAGAGCTAGGCAAGGAGTGAGAGCTAGGCAATGTGTGAGAGCTAGGCCAGGAGTGAGAGCTAGGCAAGGAGTGAGAGCTAGGCAAGGAGTGAGAGCTAGGCAAGGAGTGAGAGCTAGGCAAGGAGTGAGAGCTAGGCAAGGAGTGAGAGTTAGGCAAAGAGTGAAAGCTAGGCAAGGTGTGAGAGCTAGGCAAGGAGTGAGAGCTAGGCAAGGAGTGAAAGCTAGGCAAGGAGTGAGAGCTAGGCAAGGAGTGAGAGCTAGGCAAGGAGTGAGAGCTAGGCAAGGAGTGAGAGCTAGGCAAGTAAGTAACTTGAGTTGTAAGTAACTTGAGAGAAAAGTTGGACCTAAGAAGCATCAAATGTGGTGTGCAAGAGAGACGACTGCGCTGGTATGATCATGAGGCAAAATGGATGAGGATTGCTGTGGGAAAAAGTTCCACACCCTAGCGGTTGAGGGAACCTGTGGAAGAGGTAGACCCAGGAAGACCTGGGATGAGGTGGTGAAGCACAACCTTTGAACATTAGGCCTCACCAAGGCACTCACTAGTAACCAAGACCTTTGGAAGTATGCTGTGCATGAGAAGAACCGGCAAGCCAAGTGAGACCATAACCCGTGGCCTATGCCAGGGGTGTAACCAGCCCACTTATGCGTACCTTTCCTTCAATGGACACTAAACCCTGCTCGCGAAGACCTGTTGAGGGAAGTGAAATCAAAATCAAATTAAATTTGATGACTGGTACCCATGCCAGTGGAGCACTAAGAGCACCATCCGAGCATTAATATTGCCAGAGCAACTGACTGGCTTCCGTGCCGGTGGCACATGAAAAATCATTCAAGCGAGGTCGTTGCCAGTGCTGCTGGACTGGCTCCTGCGATGTTGGGGGGACAAACACAGACACACAAACATACTCACACACATACATACATATATATACATACATGCAACGGGCTTCTTTCAGTTTCCATCTACCAAATCCACTCACAAGGCTTTGGTCGGCCCGAAGCTATAGAAGACACTTGCCCAAGGTGTCACGCAGTGGGACTGAATCCGGAACCATGTGGTTCATAAGCAAGCTACTTACCACACAGCACTCCAATGCCTATCAAATAAAAAGGATTAAATCTGCCTTTTACATGCCACCGGCTCAGGAGCCAGTGAGGGGCACATATATATAAATGTGTGTGTGTACTTTTTTATATATATATATATATATAATATATATATTATATACATGTGTATGTGTGTGTGTGTGTGTGTGTGTTGTGTGTGTGTTTGTGTTTGCGTGTGTATATAAGAGACTTCCATACACTTTCCCCCCTCTATCAAATTTACCCATGAAATTGTTCAACCAGGTATTATAGTAGATGATGCTTCTCTAAGTTACTGCACTGGACCCAAAAGGGAACTTCTTCACCGCCCAGCAATGCCTGCACCTAAGATAATGCTATTTAGAATCAGAAATCTCCCAGCAATTCTTTTGACATAAGTATATCCTTTCGTTTATTCTTTTTCCTGTTTCAGTCATCAGACTGTGACCATGCTGGAGCACTGCTTTGACCTTTTAGATGAATGAATCGACCCCGGTGCTTATTTTGTAAAGCCTGGTATTTATCCTATTTGGTGTCTTTTTGCTGAGCCGCTAAGTTGTGGAGACATAGACACACCAGCACCAGTCATCAAGCAGTGGTGAGGGGACAAACATAGGCACAAAGACACACACACATAGATATACAGGGTTGGCCAAAAGTCACCTGACAGTAAATCAAAAGCATTTAATTCCAAGATTTATTTATGTTTAACAACTGAATGGATTTAATAAAAGCATCTAAATATGAAACATCATGAAAATTGTTCAAACTGAAGTCCTTCTTGAGCGACACATTTTTCCAAATGAATAAATGAAATTGAATATCAAGTATTTTGATTGGCTGTCAAGTGACTTTTGACCAACGCTGTATATACACATGCATATACAATAGGCTTCTTTCAGTTTCCGTTGACCAGATCCACTCACAAAGCTTTGGTCGACCTGAGGCTATAGTAGAAGACACAAGGTGCCACACAGAGGGACTGAATCCATAACCATGTGGTTGGGATCTTTTATCTTTTACTTGTTTCAGTTATTTGATTGTAGCCATGTGGGGCCACCTTCTCAAAAGGTTTTAATTGAACGAATCAACCCCAATGCTTAATTTTTCAAAAACTGATAGTTATTCTAATGGTTCTTTTGCTGAGCCACTAAGAAGGACTTACAACAAATCAACATCGGCACACACACACACACACGCACGCATGCACACACACACAGAGCATCTAGGGATGCTGAGTATGGAAATGAGCATTGTGATCCAGGTTTTCTAACCTCAAAGGAACCTTCCATTTACTAAATATATACACCTTAGGATCTCCTATATGACGCCTTAAGAAACTTCAATCAATTAAGGTTATTCAAGCAATTAGGAGACAGAATGTCCCTTTACGTGTGTTTAAAAATACAAGAAGCCTGTAGGATCAGGTGGTCAACATTTCTGGACAATATACACAATATGCTTTGGAATGGATGTTATCTTTAAGACCACGCACGTTTCTGCTTCGTTTAGATCTTCTCTGCCAACCGTATTCTGTGTAATTCATAAGATGACAAAAAATGTCAATGCGCGACCGCATCAAGTAGACAGGAAACTTTTACGTTTTGGGGAATTGGAAGTGCATAAGTACCTATGAGGTATATGTGTGATGAGAAATATAATGAATCTTTAATTTTACGAATTCCAAAACATGCAACTTCGTTATCTCTCTTTCCTTTTCAGCAACGCGTAATGTTTCAGAAAAATTTTCCTATTATGGGGAATAACTGTATGGAATAACCACGAGGATAATAAACTTTTCTGTGATAACATTTTGTAATACAAGTTAATGTTTATTTTAACATCCGGTCACCAAAAAAAAAAAAGTGTAATAGGTGTAAAAAAAATGTGTATTAAACGAATATGAAAGCAAAACTTTGCGCCAATGAACTGGGGCGGAGAGAGGACTTTCGGAAATTTCACAAGATCCGATTTTTCTTTCATAACTTTGAGGAAAATGGATCTTTTAATGAAACTAGCAGTATCGCCCAGAGTTGCTCGGGTTTGTTTCGACCCTTTAGAATTGGAATTTTTGAAAAGTAAAAATTTTGCATTATGTAGCTTGTTATTCTCTTTAAGTGAACATTTTTCTGGTTGAAATACACTGAAAAATGGCGACACAGCAGTCAAAGATCGTAAAAAATGGGGATTTTCATAGAAAAAAAGCACTTTTTTCTATGTAAATAATTTTTGGTGTTAACATGATCTGATTTGAATTTTTTCTTCTACGGAATGAAGAGCAAGCCTTCTTCTATCATGCTCTCAATTTTGGTCAACTTGCGCCGCAGGGTCTCGGAGGAGATAGTGTTAGTTGAAGGCTACCAAACCTGCCATACACAGATAAATTCAGCTTTATATAGAGAGAGATTTGGTGCTAGTGTAGAATGCGCTCTACCACGTTGTCAAACAGTTCAGTTAATGAAGGAAACCAATCTTTCCATTATACGGATATGAACAATTAATTATGCAAGCTGAGCCTGAGTGAGATTTTAGAACTAATATTTTTCTTTTTGTCATGGATATACTTATGACTACAGCAGTGACTCTAACAGGAAAATCTAAAAATACAATAACTGACTGGTACAATATATGCCGCGAGGTGTGTGGAACCTTAGTTTATCATGAACGGAGAGGGAAGATGGTTGGAACAAACGATAACCCCATTCAGATCGACGAAGCAAGATTTCCTGGTCGACGAAAATACAATTGAGGAAGATTTCTGAATGGCGACAACGCTCCTCTCTTCGAAGACAGTGGTGCAGAGCAACGAAACGAAAGGAACCATGGATGTAGAATTGATCAGTCATGGGATTTTGGTCTCAAACAAGGGTCAGATTGTCGATGCTTTTATGTTGAACGGCGTAACAGGAACAGTCTGATCTCAATTATTGAAAGAGAATGTGAAAAAGGTTCACTAATTCATTCAGATGAGTGGCTGGCTTATAATAATTTAAATGCCATAGGTTATCACCATCTGACAGTGAACCATCAACAATATTTTGTGGATTCAGTGAACGGAACGCACACTCAGGTCATTAAGTGATCACAGAAGCTAAATCTATGATTTTGAAAAAAAATGATCTCTGAAATATCTGAAGTTTTTTAATCTCTGAAATATCTTAAATGTTTTATATCTGAAATATCTGAAAGGTCGGATAGATAACCCTGTTTGACACCGTGGTAGACCATATACTATACTAGCACCTGAAATTTTATATAAATACCTTTCAAACGGCATAGATTACGATTATAAAGAAAGTTCACACGATCCGATTTTTTCCCACAAAACTTTTAGGAAAATTAATATCTTTCAATGAAATTTTATATAAACACCTTTCAAACAGCATAGATTACGATCATAAAGAAATTTGAGGAAACATTTTTCCGAGGGAGAGGACTTTCGAAGAGAAATAAATTCATAGATTATTTCTTTGCATGACTATAAGGAAAAAAAGTTTGAAAAGAAAATTTTAGATTCATTTATTTTTCGTTCGAGTAATAGAAAAAGGTGTTAAAAAAGATCCCAACGGTAGCGATGTGCTAAAAACAACAGCTAAATCGCGCTTAACTTTTTCTTCATTGTGAAACCATATTCAACACCGTATTTATGAATTTGTTTGTCTCACCATGATACATGGGATCTTTTATAAAACCCTTTTCTATTACTCAAATGAAAAATAAATAAATCTTAAAATTTTTTTTCCAAACTTACTTTCATTACACTCAAGTAAAAAAAAAAACTTACGAATTTCTTTCTCATCGAAAATCCCCTCCCTACCGCCTCGGAAAAATTTTCCCCAGAAATTTCTTTATGATCGTATTCTATTTTTTGTTTCAAAGGTATTTATATAAAATTTCATTAAAAGACATCCATTTTTCTAAAAGTTATGAGGGGAAAAACATCAGGTATTGTGAATTTTCCAAAAGTCCTCTCCTTCCCCACCCCCGGTTCGTTGGCACAAATTTTTTTCATATTCGTTTAATACACATTTTTTTACACTTCTTACTCTTTTTTTTTTTTTTGAAGCCAGGTGTTAAAGTGAATATTAACCATACTATACACTGTTTAGGCTGCAAGTTGAGAGAAACGTTATCGTGCCGGACAACATGTAACGCCGCCTTTTTTTTTTTTTTTTTGGCTTTACAATTTGAGTTCAAATTCCATTGGGATCACCAATTTTTTTTTTTTTTTTTTTTACTTGAAATTCCGATATAATCGTAATCTACACCACCTGAAAGATATTTGTAGGAAATTTTATTAAAAATATATCTCTGAAAGTTAGGAGTGACTGTGTGGTAAGTAGCTTGCTTACGAACCACATGGTTCTGGGTTCAGTCCCACTGCGTGGCACCTTGGGCAAGTGTCTTCTACTATAGCCTTGGGCTGACCAAAGCCTTGTGAGTGGATTTGGTAGACGGAAACTGAAAGAAGCCCGTCGTATATGTTTGTGTGTCTGTGTTTGTCCCCCCCCCCCCCAACATCGCTTGGCAACCGATGCTGGTGCGTTTACGTCCCCGTAACTTAGCGGTTTGGCAAGAGAGACCGATAGACTAAGTACTAGGCTTACAAAGAATAAGTCCTGGGGTCGACTAAAGGCGGTGCTCCAGCATGGCCACAGTCAAATGACTGAAACAAATAAAAAAAGTTAAAGAGTAAACAAAATAGAAGGAGGGTGTACTTGATTAAGTACGCCCAGAATTAAATAAACATTCTTCTGACCATATTTGTAGCAATAATACAACTACCACAGTGTTTTAAATGAAAATTTGATTACAAACATTTCCGTGTCATATTTGCAACAATAAATTGCAATGCCTTGATGCATAGATTTACAAACGGAATCCATAAATAACACATTTCTCTATTAATACGAATATTGGTTTG
Organism: Octopus sinensis; assembly: GCF_006345805.1. NCBI lineage: Eukaryota > Metazoa > Mollusca > Cephalopoda > Octopoda > Octopodidae > Octopus > Octopus sinensis. Next base: position 21,177,729 of record NC_043003.1, read on the forward strand.
CAGCAGGATTCTATATTATTGATTTCTAATTTTGGCACAAGGCCAGCAATTTCAGGGAAGAGGGCTAGTTGATTACATCGACTCCAGTACTCAACTGGTACTTACTTTATCGACGCCGAAATAATGAAAGGCAAAGTCCGTACTACTTAAGAAGAGTGGTGCCGGTGTGCGCGCTCGCGTACTCGCGCATCCGCGCTAGCTAGTCGTGACTAGTCAATCCTACAATGACTACCTAGCAAAGTAAATAAAACACAAAATAAATAATTTTTTTTAAAACAAAGTAAATAAAACACAAAATAAGGATCGACTAGCTAACGCGAGTGCGCGCACCGGGACCACTCTTCTTAAGTAGTACCGACAAAGTCGACCTCGGCAGAATTTGAACTTCGAATGCATAGACGAACGAAATGCTACAAAACACTTTGCCCAGCGTGAATAACGATTCTGCCAGCTCGCCGATTAGAATCTTGAATTATCATAAACACTACTCCATCGAATAATTTATAAGTTCGTAGTATGAATTTCCTGGGACGGCAGCGAGCTGGCAGGATCGTTACAGCTACTAGACAAAACGCTTAGATGCATTCTTCCGACTTTACTTTCTGAGTTCAAATTCTGCCGGGGTAGACTTTGCTCTTTATCCTCATTTCGGGATCGATTAAATAAATATCAGTTGAGCACTGGGATTCATGTAATCGACTTATCCCATCTCCCGAAATGGCTAGCCTTGTGCCAAAATTTAAGCCAATATAAATTTCTTGATATTCTTATACAGAGTTGTTTCCCCTCCAACGAAAATTTTGAATTGCAATTTACATGAGATGGTTTAGGGTAAATAATCGTCAGCAACTTATATATTTTCAAAATGTAAAAAAAAAGGGGGGGGGGATGTAGCTTGGTTTTAAGACTTTAAAACATTTCTTTTTAATTACGAGTTGTTAGAGACTTCAGTAGCAAGCATTTTCAAATTCAACCAGATTTTAATGTTTACTCATTTACTTGTTTCAGTCATTTGACTGTGGCCATGCTGGAGCACCGCCTTTTTTAGTCGAGCAAATCGACCCCCAGGACTTATTCTTTGTAAGCCTAGTACTTATTCTATCGGTCTCTGTTTTGCCGGACCGCTAAGTTACGGGGACGTAAACACACCAGCATCGGTTGTCAAGCGATGTGGGGGAGGGGCAAACACAGACACACAAACACATACATACATGCATGCATGCATACATACATACATGTATGCATACATACATACATACATACATACATACATACATATATACATACATACATACAAACATACATACATATACATGTATATACGACGGGCTTCTTTCAATTTCCCTCTACCAAATCCACTCACAATAGTTTGGTCGGTCCGAAGCTATAGTAGAAGACACTTGCCCAAGGTGCCACACAATGGGGCTGAACCCGGAACCATGTGGTTGGTAAACAAGCTACTTACCACTGCCACTCCTGTGCATATAGAGATTTTCTACGAAATATTTTCTAATTTGTTTTCCTTATGATTTTAACAACTAAAAGGTCTTTGTTTGCTTTCCATTATTGTTTGAAAACTTCCTTTATGATTGTCGGCTAAGCATTTTCAACATCAGTGCATTTTCAGGTGCAGGCATGGCCATGTGGTAAGAAGTTTATTTCCCAACCACGTGGTTGCAGGTTCAAACCCACTGCATGGCACTTTGGACAAGTGTCTTCTATTATAGCCCCAGGTCGAGCAAAGCCTTGTTAGTGTATTTGGTACGCAGAAACTGAAAGAAGCCCATCTCACTAACACACACACACATATGTATGTATGTCTTTCTTTTTGTGTTTGTCTTTTGAATTGTTGGTTTGTTAACGTCACCATGACTTAACAGTTTAGCAAGACAGACTGATAAAATAAGTACCAGACTTGATAAATATGCACTTTGGTCAATTTGTTCAGCTGTAACCTTCAAGGTGCTCCAGTATGGCCACAGACCTATGACTCATTTTTTTGTCAACTATCTATCCCTACTTTGTTTTATATATATGTATATATATATATATTATATTTATATATTAATTTTTATTTGTTTATTTATTTATTTATTTATATTTCTATATATATATACATACTAGATTGAGGAAAAAGTTTGAGACGTTAAAATACTGAACTGAATGAACACACACACACCACAAAAATATATAAAAAAGCATTATTTTAACATGGTGCACGAAATTTTGCCTCAACCTAATCATCATCATCATCATCATCGTTTAGCGTCCGCTTTCCATGCTAGCATGGGTTGGACGGGTCAACTGGGGTCTGTGAAGCTGGAAGGCTTCGTCAGGCCCAGTCAGATCTGGCAGTGTTTCTACGGCTGGATGCCCTTCCTAACGCCAACCACTCCGCGAGTGTAGTGGGTGTTTTTTACGTGCCACCAGCACAGGTGCCAGACAGAGCTGGCGAACGGCCACGAACGGATGGTGCTTTTACGTGTCACCGGCACGGGGCCAGGCGATGCTGGCAACGGACACGAACGGATGGTGCTTTTACGTGCCACCGACACGGGGCCAGACAGAGCTGGCAACCGGCCACAAACGAATATATACACATATACATACAAAGTGAATGTAAAAGGATAATAGATTGAGGTAGGTACCATTCAAACACTCTAGTAACACTAGCAGAGTTTGAAGTGAACTAGTGTACGAGGGGGGGCTGAAAAGCTCCTGGCTTTAAGGCTATCATAAAAGGCCTGGCTGTGATAAGTGCATGACTCTGAGCTGGGAATATCTCTCTATATATAAAGCTGAAGTTGTCTGTGTATGGCAGGTTTGGTAGCCTTCAACTAACACTATCTCCTCCGAGACTCTGTGGCGCAAGTTGACCAAAATTGAGAGTATGATAGAAGAAGGCTTGCTCTTCCTTCCGTAGAAGACCATGTTAACACCAAAAATTATTTACATAAAAAAAGGTGCTTTTTTTCTATGAAAATCCTTATTTTTTACGATTCTTTGACTGCTGTGTCGCCATTTTTCGGTGTATTTCAACCAGAAAAATGTTCACTTAAAGAGAATAACAAGCTACATAATGCAAAATTTTTACTTTTCAAAAATTCCAATTCTAAAGGGTCGAAACAAACCCGAGCAATGCCGGGTGATACTGCTAGTATTGAATAAAATCATAATTAACAGATCCTCCTTTATTTTCTTTTATCCAAAGCCAGGAACTTTTCATCACTCCTTCAAATAATGGTTGAGACAGTTTTATAGTTTTAGTAGGAGACAATATGTGCTTAACGTAAAGGTATTGGGGAGAAATATGATATGGTTATAAAATCTGTTATCGGTATAACCACAGAGTGACCCTAATGTTTAGAGTTAGAAACCAGAGAAGGCTAAGTATTAAACTAGGTCAGAATATATTTCATCCACTAGCCTTAAGCAAAATGGACAGATATAATTTATGCAAGAGATATATGCATTGAAAAATATTTACAACCCTAACAAAAGAAAGAATAGATCAAGGACTTTATGAGTTGACAAATTAAAGTACCAGTCGAGCACTGGGGTAGATATAATCGACTACGGCCTCCCCACAAATTTCAGGCCTTGTGCCTATAGCAGAAACGATTATTATTACTATCGTTGTTGTTGTTTATTGAAGTGATTGGTGATGCGCAATCCCACGCAGATCCAACCATGACAACCCCCACCTCATGTGATATATCATAGACAGGGTAAATAAAGAACCTAGCATGAGTGGGTCTCTGATCAATTTGAATCAATCTAAAGCTTTTGATAAGGTCGACCACCAATATTTGGTGGCTGGTTTCAGTCCTGTCTTCTGTGACTGAATGACTGCAATGTACAGCAACACTAGCTCAGTAGTTCAGGTGAATGGTTACCTATCAGGACCATTCTGTCTGTCAAGGGTGTCCTCTCTCAACTCTTCTGTATGTACTGGCTCTTGAGTCATTACTGTGGAAATTGGAGGTATTGAGAAGCATCTCATGTGACAAAAATGTGGGAGAACCATGTCAGCATATGCAGATAACATCACTGTCATAGTGTTGACAGCAGGCAAAAAGGCCTGGTCAGCACTGCTCTAAAAGAATACGAGACAGTGACAGGAGCAAAAATTAACCCAGAAAAGTCAGTAGGCCTGCAGGTCAGCACCTGGTGAGGCAGGTCCATGCCGTCCAATAACATCGTGGGATGCTGGATGGAAGGACCAGTTAAATTACTCAGGGTCTGATTTGATCCAGATTTCTAGTTGGAGAAGAACTGGGATGTGGTGACAAACAGGGTAGCCAATCTCATCCAGAAATGAGTAGAGAGAAAGTTATCCCTGAAAGGTCAGGCAGAAGTGGTGAATACATACATCGTCTCTGTCATATATTATCGCCTGACCATTGTGCCTTGCTCCAGTTCATGTCTGACTAAACTGGAGCATGTACTTTTCCACTTTCTATGGAAGGAGCACATTCCAGTTGTCAGGTACTCCATTTGCTGTCAACACCCGCTGAATAGAGGGCTGGGCATGCCATGGCTGATGATGTACCGACATGTGCTGAAGCTGCGACATCTCCAGTGTTTCTTAGACAGTGAGCAGGTGTGGTTGCCATTTGTCAAACACGATTTCCCACAGCTCATCACTTTGTTTGAGCTGCAGTCCTGGATCAAACATAGACCAAGGCAGGGTGCCTGGCACCTAAACTGTTGTCAGGCACTCACAGTCCTCTGTCAATTAGACAATGTAGTCAATGGAAGTTCCACTCAGACGTTCTATAGCGGTTTAGTGGTGGGCAAGTGTGACATTTTGGGGGAAACTCTGGGTATTAATGAGAATGAGCTAGCTGGTCTGTTCAGGAGGAATTTCAGGCAAGGGCCCATGGATAACTTCCAGAAATTTCTGGCCTGGCAGTACTACCAGGGGGCATTGCTGGTTCAGGATAAACTTTACAGGCATGGAAATGCTGTCAGCCAGGCTTGCTTGGGGCATGTGCAGAGCAACAAAACTGTTCTGCATGCTCTCATCTGATGCCTGAGTATTGCTGACTTATGGGTTTATGTTGAACACCTATCACATGTAGGACAGATCCAGCTATCAACTGAGTCCATCATGAAGATCACCCTGCTACCTTCCTTTGGCCGGGAAGGGCAGGCAGTGTTTCTTTGTCTGTTCAAATCCTAGCTTTCTATATATAACTCCCAGTGGATTACTCTTCCTAGGTTGATATGCCTTTCCTTGTATTCCTTCTGTGCCAGCATGCTATATTCATTTACTATATGAGTAACACTTTCCTCTTTTAGTTTGCATAACCTACATTGGGAATCTATTTGGTTTTTGTCTATCTTAGCTTTTATCCAATCTTCTGTCTCCCTTTTCAGCTTTCCTTTCTGCAACCATTACCATGTCTCCCTACTACTATTTGCTACAACCAGTTTTGAGAATCTACTATCCTAAGCCTTCTCCTGCCAGTCAGATAACTTTTGTAATTTTTACTGCTTTTTAACCTCGTTTGACTTTTTGGTTTCTCTATATCTTGCTGTGACTCTAGCAGCTCTTAAACTTTCTCCACTATTATCTACATAGGAGTCTATGTCTACTCTAGTGAGCTCTATGCAGTCTTCTACTGATATTAGCCCTCTTCCACCTTAACTTCTAGGTAAATATAATTTTGCTACTCCTGCTCTTGGAAGGAGTTCTCCATACGTATTGAATTCCTTGTCAGATTCTAGTACTCCTAGATACTTACACCAGTCTCCTTCTTTCAGTGATTTTAATGTCTAGCCATCTGGTTATTGGATGCCTTCAGTGTTGACTACCTATCTTCTTTTCATGAATAATATTTCACATTTATCTATGCCAAATTCCATGCCTATATCTTTGCTGAAGAGTCTTACAGTCTGTATTAAGGAATCTATCTCATTTTCATTCTTACTAAAAAGCTTCAAATCATACATTCAGAGCAAATAATTAATTTCCCCCTTACTATTTCTGAACTGAGGTGTGATCAAACATAAGACAAATATTAAAGGGAATAACGAGTCTCCTTTGAAAATTTCTCTCTTGATATTAACTTTCCCTAAGTAGAGATCTACTTTCCATTTATTCATGCTGAAGCTAATTAATTCTCTATGTTGTTTCTTATACTGAATATATTCAAACATTCACTTATCCATGAGTGTGGGATCTTGTCATCGGCTTTCCTATAATCTATCCATGCTATTGTTAGATTTTTCTTTCTAGATTTTACTTCATTTAGAACTGTTTTATCTATGAATGGCATAGAAGCGGCTGTGTGGTAAGTAGCTTGCTTACGAACTACATAGTTCCGGGTTCAGTCCTACTGCGTGGCACCTTGGGCAACTGTCTTCTACTACAGCCTCGGGCCGACCAAACCCTTGTGAGTGAATTTGGTAGATGGAAACTGAAAGAAGCCTGTTGTATATACGTGCATATATATATGTTTGTGTGTATGTGTTTGTATGTCTGTGTTTGTGCCTCCAACATCGCTTGACAACCAATGCTGGTGTGTTTACTTCCCCGTAACTTAGCAGTTCGACAAAAGAGACAGATAGAATAAGTACTAAGCTTACAAAGAATCCCTCTCAACACATGGCTATGATGGTTCCCCACTATTTCTGCTCATGATCAGAGATGCACATATCATCACCCACCAAGGGACATGCTCAACTGGTTACGGTCAAACAAATGACAAGTAAATCAGTGGTATTGAGCAGAATATTTGCTGTAGCCCATCTTTTATACCAAGACAAAACAATATACATGATAACACTTCCAATCAGTTAAGATCAGAAGCCACAAGAGCCACTGCCTGGTACTGCATCAGGGCATTTATTATTATTATTATTATTATTATTATTATTATTGTTATTGTTATTATTATTATTATTATTATTATTATTATTACTATTATTATTATTACTATTATCATCATCATCATCATCATCATTATCATTATCATTATTATTATTATTATTATTATGTTTTTTCCTTCTTCAAATTTTCTTCCATTTCTCGCCGAGTGTTTTCCATGCACCAAGGGCAGAGAAGGGCATTGTATGCATTCCCAGATTACACGCGCAAATTCACAGATAGAATATGTATTTAAAAATTAATAAATAAATAAATTCATGGATGGATGTTATTTTCACAGCGATAGTGCTCTTCTCAGTACATGAGCCGTTCCAGTTAATACGATTTTTTGCACTTCCTGTAGGGATGGTAAGCATGGAATCATTTTCAAATAGGTTTCAGTACCTTTTTTTATCATTCCTAGAGATCCTACAATCACTGGTACTGTAGTCGCCTTGAGATGCCACATTTTTTCAATTTCTATTAGCAGGTCTTTCTTTATATTTACTAATCTTGTCAAATTCTTTCACCGCTATATTGTGATCACAGGGAATACTCATGTCAATTAATAAACACGTCCTTTTTGTCTGATCTTTTATAATAATATCCGGTTTATTAGCTTTTATAGTCCTGTCATTCTGCACAGGGAAGTCCCATAGAATCGACACATTTTCTCCCTCAGTCACAGCTTCAGCGGTTTTGATTTTATAATGCCGACATATTATCCAATGTAAATACTGGCCGACTCTGTCATGTCTTGCTTTATATTCTGCAGGTGCTAAAACTCTACACCCTGAGATTAGGTGGTCTATTGTTTCAATCTCATCGTTACAGAATTGGCATTTTGGGTCAGCTCCATTTTTTATCACATTGGCTTGGTAGTTCCGGGTTAATAAGCTTTGGTCTTGAGCAGCTAATATGAAACCTTCACTCTCTGCTTTTAGCCTTGAGCTTCATAACCATTGGTGCGTGTGTTTCTGGTCGACATCAGCTTGTTTGCTACGGGCCACATACTTGCCATGGAGAGGTTTCTGTTCCCATCTGCTAGCTAAATTTTCATGTGCTTTTGTCTTTGCAATTAATTTTATTTTCTTTGCAGCTGCAGTTGGCACATTTCTTTCAGCCTGCTCAATCTGGTGGGTATCTAAGAGATCAGCAGCGAATTTTTTGCTCTCTTTGAGAATAGAGTGAAGTTTTTTAGGTCTTTCATGTTTTTCAACAAGTTCTAGCATCCAATCGTTGGTTGCTTCTAGGTATTTGGCTAGTCCGATTGTGGTGGTTTTGTATGTAAGTTCAAGCTGGATCAAACCTTGACCTCCCTGAGCTCTGGGAATGTAAAGGCGATTCACGTCTGCCTTTGGATGGTGCATCTTATTACAAGTCAGTAGCTTGTGGATTTTTCGGTCAATTTTCATTATTTCACTGGTATTCCAGTTAAGCACATTGAAGCTATTAAGAACAGCTGGTACTGCTAAGGAAAGGAAAGGAATGCATATAATAAGGTTTTAGCCATAAATTCATTATTATTATTATTATTATTATTATTATTATCGCCGTTATTAGACAATAAGAAGAGCACGATGCAATTTGTAATAGAGATTGTTTATCCAACAGATTGAACAATATCTCAAAAGATCATCTGTTCTCTTTGGGTTCAAAATGAAAACAAAAAAAGAATGCAGGAAGACATTTTGAACCCAAAGAAGACACGCAATCTGTTGATATATTGTCCAATTTGTTAAATAAACAATCTCTATTACAAATTGTATCACACTCTTCCTAATTGTCAATTTACCTTCATGAAGAGCTACATCAATCTTTATGAATCCTCCTCCCCCTCCTTCTTCGTCTTCTTCTTCTTCTTCTTCTTATATTATTATTATTATTATTATTATTATTATTATTATTATTAATATTATTATTATTATTATCATTATTATTATCATCATCATCATCATCATCATCATCATCATCATCATCATTATTATTATTATTATTATTATTATTATTTTTTCTTTTTCTCCTTATTATTATTTTCTTCTTTGATAATAACTTTCATTGGTCAAATTCCATTGTCTAATAAAGCACTATATGCCACAATCACTCAATGTATTTACTTACATTTTAGTACAGATGTAAGACAACACATTTATATCATTATGCATGCACATGTTGCCCTTCCCTGCCTGGCCCAAATAAGCACATGTCTCCTTTTTCATAAAATCTGAACAAGGGTTGAATGTATCTTGATAATTACCTCCAAAAGTTTTGTCTATGTATTTATTACCTCCACCTTAACAAATGCAGAGGTATTGTTTTCAGTCGTACTTGTTTGTTTGTCCATGGACAAGATATCTCAAGAACCACTGGATGGATTTGGATGAAATTTTCAGGGATGTTTGGCCTTATGACTGGCACAAACTGATTAGATTTTGGGATCAATCTGGTACCGGCAAGGATTCTAAATTATTTAGCCTGTTTTGGGGGTTTTTTTTTGCTTAGTTTTTCTGAATGGTCGGGTTCATTTTTGGTATTCTCGTTTTTGAGAGCAGTCGAGTTTATTTCAGTTATTCTCATTTTAAAAATTATCTCTGGCTAATCATTGAGAGAACATTGGTGTTACCTTGGCGGAGGTTTGTGCTCACAGACTGAATACCTTTGTTATAGATTCACTCAAACAAGGGTGACTTGTGGCTAAACAATAGCAACACTAACAAGAAGTTTATACATGAACAAGACCCAATTAAAGCCCTCAAATTTGTTAGCCTGCACAATCTTTGATGATCCCCCTTGATTACTTCATATATCTTTTCTTTTAGTCTTTTACTTGTTTCAGACATTTGACTGTGGCCATGCTGGAGCACTGCCTTTAGTCAAACAAATCAACACCAGGACTTATTCTTTGTAAGTCTAGTACTTATTCTATCGGTCTCTTTTGCCGAACTTCTAAGTTACAGGGATGTAAACACATCAGCATCGATTATCAAGCAATAGTAGGGGGACAAACACAGACAAACACACATACAAATATATACATTAACTGTAGAGTAATTTCCAGCCTCAGCCTACCAAAGGGAAGACATTTGAAAAATACACCCAAATATAATTTGTAGAACTTTATACATGCTCGATTTAGGTTGAGTGTTCTGTATCTAGTTCTGAAAATTGTGTTTTGTAAGCGACAGACTACGCTGACGATCTTGCAGATATCTGCGTGTTTGCATACGTAGATATTAACAAGTGAAACCATTAGTACGTAGGTAATCGTTTTTTATTTCGGATATTTTCATTTGTCTTGTTCATTTTTACATTTTAGCATATTGGTGAGATTTTTCTTGAGAACACACTCTTCGTGGTAATGGCGATTTGAAGTCTATGTTTAGCATATTAGGTGTCCACTTTAGTGGTCATTCCTCTTAATTTTATATATATCTATATATATATCTATAATATAAAATCCATTCTGTCTGTGTGTGTGTCTTCTAGGATCTCGGGCATCCTCCATCCGATTGCGCTCAAATTTGATATGTAGATACTGATGGTATCAGGGCGTGTATAAGTCTTGAAAAAATTACAAAAATCAATTCCAGGTGAGAATGCGATCGATAAAGCCGTGGGAACGTGCATTTGTACACGCAAGTACATCAACTGCTGCAGTAGATACTATGTGTATGTGAGAAAAATGCATGGTGTCTCAAATTTAGGTTAAATCAGTGTTTCTCAAAGGGGAGGCCTATGGCACGGTCGGACAAGTTGTTTTGAGAAAATTTGGTTTAAATGTTTGACAACTCAGCACTGTCTATTGGACGGGGGGGGGGGGGGGCATTTTGCTCGTATATATATATATATATATATATATATACATACACACACAATAGGCTTCTTTCAGTTTCTGTTTACTAAATCTACTCACCACGCTTATATATATACATCATTTCCAAAACTATATTTCAAAAAAACTAGATTTTCTTCCAAGGAGATCCCAAATATTTCAGCTCTGATGTGTTACCTTATACAAAAGCACAAGTTAACCATGTTGGGCTATAACTCACATATAACAGCGATGCAGCAACTCACTCATGCATCCTAGACTGCACTCAAAACCAGGCCACTTGGCTGACTGACAAAAGATTCGATGACTAACACACTTAGCCAATGCAGTCTTCCTTTTCTTTATCCTTTCCGCCACTACTACCACAGTCACTACTCCTCTAAACTAGCTCACTTGCATAATATCCCCTTCACCCAGGCCTGTCTATCATATTTGCGGCGTCTTGTCGTATATCCCACACTAAACACTTTATTCAACCCTATTTCTTAGAACTGTAAACCTGCAATTCTCTCACTAGTCATGTTACTACTGTTGTTGTTTAACCCAAGATACTTTTGATCAAGCAGATTTATGATTGATCATTCCATATTATTTTCAGAAAACACATCTTTTTCTATTGTACGATAAAGAGAGATTTTATGGGAATTTGCCTGCTATTTCTAGCAAGAGGAATGACCATGTGGTAGCTCTTTTATTGACTCATCCTTACTCATGTATTTCCGTCAAATGTCGATCTATAGATCGGCAAACTGAATAGCAATTGTAATGATATTACTCATCAAAGATGATCTCCACAGGGAGTTGTTTCTTCCTCCTCCTCCTCCCCCTCAACAGTTGGATGACAAAACCACATTCCGTCTGTTTTCATATGGCATATTCAGGACTTCACCTGTAGGAGCGGGCAAAAGATCAGGCATTCAAGAACAATGCTGGCTTAAACAAAGTCACTTAAAATATTTGTTCTGCACTGGGTTATGTGCACTTCCTTGTCTCTCTTGTCATCAAAATGTCAGTGTATGCCATTCATTGATCCACCGAAAAAAAAATAATGGCTAACTGACTATGCTATTGTTCACTATTTATACATACCCTTTTCTCTTATATGTTACAATATATTCAATATAGTTTGTACAATGACTTAAATATATATATATATATATATATTATATATGTGTGTATATATACACACATATACATATATATGTATATATACATAATATGTATATTAATTTCTTTTTTAAGCTTGGTATTTATTTTATCAGTTTCTTTTGCCAAACTGCTAAGTTACAGGGATGTAAACACACCAGTACCAATTGTCAAGCGGTGGGTGGAGGGCCAAACACAGACACAATACACACACACAGACACAATACACACACACATGCACACACACACACACACACACACACACACATACACATCTGATTAATGGGAGAGACAGAAAATGGAAGATATAAGAATATCTATTGATCACTACAATTGTTTCCACCCATTTAGCATCGATCCCTCACGGGTGGAATACTGAACAACTGGTTTAGGAACATCCATTGGTGTAGATGTGCCTTTTTAGGTGATTACAAGATGTATTTCATTAAAATAATGACAGGCTTCTTTGAGTTTGCATCTGTCAAATCCATTCACAAGGCTTTGGTCAGCCTGAGGCTATAGTAGAAGACATATGCCCAAGGTGGTATGCAGTGAGACTGAACTCAGAACCATCTGGCTGGGAAGCAAGTTTCTTATGACACAGCCATGCTTGTGCTTATTCTTTCAGTCATTTACTTGTTTCAGTCATTTGACTGCGACCATGCTGGAGCACTGCCTTTAGTTGAGCAAATCGACCCCAGGACTTATTCTTTGTAAGCCAAGTACTTATTCTATCAGTCTCTTATGCCAAACCACAAAGCGACAGGGACATAAACACACTAACATCAGTTGTCAAGCAATGTTGGGGGGACAAACACAGACACACAAACATATACACAAATATATATATATATATATATGTATGTATGTATATATACGACAGTCTTCTTTCCGTCTCCCAAATCCACTCTCAGATCTATTCACAAGGCTTTGGTCAGCCCAAGGCTGTAGTAGAAGACACTTTTCCAATGTGCCACGCAGTGGGACTGAACCCGGAACCATGTGGTTGGTAAGCAAGCTACTTACCACGCAGCCATCACTTTAGAGAACTGTTCCATCCTTTCCCTTCAGGAATTTGTTAAATGAAAGTTTTTTAAAATCCGAAATTTTCCAGGCCTAATTAGCATACCAAAGCAGTCATGCCAATAAAGTCACCTATGGTATTTTCTTTTTCAACAATGCCAGCATTTCAGGAAAATTTCATTTTATTAAAAAATATTTGTCACAAAGGTTTTCTTTATAGACTGAAACATAATTTATTGTGATATTAATAGGAAAGGTGTTCATGCCATACAATTACTCGAAATAATGAGATGAAACAGCGTAATATGACACATAGGGAAAGTCTGTATTAGCAATTCAACATGGGGGTTATATTTTTTATAAACCAAGTAAATAGTCAGGTATCATGATGTCTCTTCTTCAATTATCCTCAATTGAATATGCAACTGTGAGAACAGTTATTCGGAGAGTGTACCACAACTTGACCCAAATCACTCTGAATTGGTGAGACTGGAGGCTGTCATGGTGGTTCAGACGTCCTGACTCTCTGCAAAATTGGCAGCTAATTTGACCATATTTATAGGCTGTGTTCACAGAAAGTTCTAGTTGGACCACCAAAATATCACTTGAACAACAGCCATTCTTAGGATAAATTCTTGGTCGTGCATATGTTCAAACTTTCACTGAATTGTAGCTTGAGATTCATGCGTGACAAAACATGGGATCAAATCTAATACTACATATTGATTTAATTCTGTTGTGTCTGGGGGGAGTCATTCTCTGTTGGTGCCTTATAATTTAACACACTCACCGATAAAATTTCCACTTATTTCTTTTTTATTTTTCTAAAATTTTTGGAAATTTTACCGATGAGTGTGTTAAATTATAAGGCACCAAAAGAGAATGACTCTCCCCAGACACAACAGAATATGCTTCAACACAAACTCACATAACAAATCTTGCAAACCAAATCCCAAAACGAAATATTGATTTAAGAAATTCCAGAAAGTGATGGGGTAATTTTTCTCAACATAACGCACATTAATATGTGCACTCAAAGCAGAGACCTCACTCTCCAGTGGGCCCTCTTCGCAACCCTCACACAAACCAGATCACTGACGACCCCAAGGAATGCGCAGAACTCATTGCCGAGTGCTATGCAAACATATTCACTGTTGAAAGTCAAAATGTACCATCTTCACCATCACTAACAGCAAACTCCATAACAACTATGGAATTTACACCTGCAATGCTGCGACGTCACCTTCAAAATAAGCGCAACTATGCCTCCCCTGGTCTCGATGGAGTTACATACCTGCTTCTCAAAAGTGGCAGGCACTTCCTTTTACACCAGCTTTCTATTTTCTTCCAGTACTGTCTCAACAATGGTGCTACACCGGAGCAGTGGAAAACTGCCAGTGTCATTCCTCTGTTCAAAAAGGGCAACCGCACATCACCTGTCAACTATCGCCCAGTCAGTCTCACTAGCTGTATTGCAAAACTGATGGAATCGTGTGTCAGAGAAACACTCTGGAACTTCTGGAGCTCTCACAGTCTCATCCGACCCTCACAATATGGATTTGTCCCTAACTCCAGCTGCAGTGACCAGCTTGTCGAGTTCCTTGAGGACATTACTCAGATTACTGACAGTGGCTCATGGGTGGATGTTGTCTACCTTGACTTTGCTAAGGCTTTCAACTCTGTGCCACACAAAAGGCTTATGGTGAAACTCTCTGCAATGGGTGTGGGGGATGACCTTTTTAACTGGTTGAAATCCTTCATCCTCAGCCGAAAGGAGGTAGTCACAGTTCTAGGACAGCACTCTACACCATATGAGATGTCATCGGGTGTACCACAGGGATCTGTCCTTGGTCCCCTCTTGTTTGTGGCATACATTAACGACATAGATGCCAATTTAAAGAATGCCACAGTATTGAAATATGCAGACAACATCAAGCTGTACCTTGAAATCAAGAGGACAGATCCTGATGTCTACAACTCTTTCCTGCAATCAGACCTAGACACAATGCAGCAATGGATCACAGACTGGCAACTGAAACTGGCTGTGGACAAGTGTACCACCATGCATTTTGGGAGAAAAAAACCCTGCGTTCACATACTCCCTCCACAACACTGATATCAAGAAATCCTCTTGCGAGCGTGACCTAGGCATCACTGTCAGCAGTGATTTGCGTTGGTCAAAGCATATCTCTAAGATTGTCAGGAAGGCCGAGGTGTCTTGGCATCACTCAGCAGGTCTTTTGTTAGCCGCTCTCCAGCCATCTATTTAAAACTGTATACAGCTATGGTACGACCACACTTGGAATTCGCATCATCAGTTTGGAACCCCTATCTTGCACAGAACATTGACCTCCTGGAATCTGTCCAGAGACGTGCAACCAAACGCATACCCTCCATCAGACACCTACCATATTCTGAGCGCCTTGTTTCCCTGGGCATGGATTCACTGAAGCTCCGGCATTTGGCGACGGACTTGGTAAACACCCACAAAGTTATCAACCACCTCACCAACAACAACACTGAACACCTTTTTGATCTCCATGTGTCTAACACACGTGGACATGCCTACAAAGTCAGAAAACAATACAGCTCCCATGACTTTCGGAAACATTTTTTCACGCTCAGAGTTGCTGAAGCATGGAATAAACTGCCTGCGTCAGTTGTTGACTGCCATGACTCTGCATCTTTTAAGGCCCTCATGCTTTCCGAAATCCGCCGAAACTACACCTGATTATATATACACTTTAGATGAGTTGTAGTGCACCTGAGCACTGTACACAATTATTATTATTATTATAAGCGTAGGCTTAAACACATAGTTCTGGGTTCAGTCCCAGTGCATGTCTTCTACTATAGCCTTGGGCCAACAAAAGACTCATGAGTGGATTTGGCAGATGGAAACTGTATGTATATATATATATATGTGTGTGTGTGTGTGTGCATCATGTATCCCATAAAGAAGCACACTAATGGTGAAGGACATATACCTCTTCAAACTGGAGGTAGAAATCCATTATCATCCAATTAGTAAACAATGAATAAACCTTGTGGATTGGCGAGGGCGAGTTATCTCCCTTAGACCAGTTTAGTTGGCAATCGATATTGGCTAAGTGGCTAATGGGGAACTTCTGTCCATAAGTTGCTTCCAGCCCATAAGGACTTTTTCCTGTTCTAAATAGATGAATGGGGTATTTTATGCCTGCAGTAGGTAGTGTTTGAGATGAGGGCAGAGGCTATAAATCTTGTGTCAGGAATTTAATAGTAATTTTGGATATTGGGAGTCTTTGAGGATATTTGCTCGCTCTGCTATGCAAAGCTTATAGTGTCTGCTCCTGTTGATTTTAGGAGCCTAGCTACTCTATGATCCTCCACTTAATATCATATGGAGTTCCTTCATCTTTAAGGTGCCACACGTGGTTTGCCAGGGATGTGACAGATCATTTTCCAGAATCCTGAAAGAGGACCTGTGGTTGTACAGGCAGTTCCAGTTGACCCAATATATCTCCTGATTTGAGCACTTATTTCTTTATTGCCAACAAGGGGCTAAACGTAGAGGGGAACAAACAAGGACAGACAAAGGGATTAAGTCGATTACATCGACCCCAGTGCGTAACTGGTACTTAATTTATCGACCCCAAAAGGATGAAAGGCAAAGTCAACCTCGGCGGAATTTGAACTCAGAACGTAACGGCAGACGAAATACGGCTACGCATTTCGCCCGGAGTGTTAATGATTCTGCCAGCTCGACGCCTTTTTTGAGCACTGCTTGTGTTCACACCTCTAGTGCCTCTTCCATTGGCACTGGGCCTGGATTTGCTGTTGTTGTTTTTGGAGCCGTTATCGGTGCTGTTATTATGGAGCATGGATCTGGTGATATTGCTGTGACTGTTGTTGTGGTAATCATCCCTTACCGTAATGCTGGTGTTACTGTTGCTATTGTCGATGGTGCCGTGGCTGCTGCTCTTGGTGATACTGGGTGTGGGACTGGAAGCTTCGCTGGTGATGCTGGTGTTGCTATGGTCATCTTATCCAGCTGTAGCGCTGGTGTTGGAATCATTGGCATCAGCTGCCATTGTCACTTCTTGCTGTCAATGTTATAATATAATAATGAAATTATTGTATACAGTGCTCAGGTGCACCACAACTTGTCAGAAAGTGCGTATAAAGTCTGGAAAGTGAACAATGTATGAGTCAGATACATGCTTGCGTGTGTATGGAAGGGAGAAAATCAGGTGTAGTGTTGGCGAATATCAGAAAGCATGGAAGTTTTGAAGGATGAAGTGCTCCGACAACTAACAACTGATGCCGGCAGTTTGTTCCATGCTTCAGCAACTCTCAGCGTGAAAAAATGTTTCCTAAAGTCATGTGCTGTTTTCTGACTTTGTAAATATGTCCACTGGTGTTAGACGGGTGGAGTTTGATGAGTCATTGCTACTATTACTATAGTTACTAGGTCTGGGTACCACCATGGCCTCATACACAACCCCCTCACCCTCACATTGTCCCACCACCACCATTGTACTCCCTGCATGAGCAGCCGGCTTCTCGCCACATTTTATTGGTGCTCGCCACATTTTATTGGTCTTTTCATATTGGGTGTGCAACAAAAGGAGACTCTTAGATTGTGTCTATTGAACAAAGGTCTTGACCTATATTTGTATATATATATCTATGTATGCATATATATGTTTGTGTGTGTGTGTGTATCTATGTTTGCGTTTGTCTTTGTGTCTGTATTTGTCCCCACCAACACTTAACAATTGGTGCTAATGTATTGACATTTCCATAACTTAGCAGTTCAACAAAAGAGACCGATAGAATAAGTATTAGGCTTTTTAAAAAAAAGTCCTGGAGTCGATTTGTTCGACTAAAACCCTTCAAAGTGGTGCCCCAGCATGGTCACAGTCAAATGACTGAAACAAGTAAAAGACAAAGATGTTTCCAACCTGATTCTTTTATTCTTTCGTACGTTTCACTCCTTAAGCTGCAGCCATGCTGGAGCACAAAAAAAAACCAAGTTGAGATGCATGAAATTTACCTCTCCCCACCCAATTTTTTTTCCCTCATTAAATTTCCATATAATTGTAATCTATGCCATTTAAATGTATTTGTAGGAAATTTCACCAACAAATGTCCATTTTTCAAAAAGTTATGAGGAAACAAAGTCGAGGTCACCCATTTGTGTAATCGACTGAACACCTCCCTCAAAATTGTTGGCCACTTGCCTTAAGTAGAAACCAATAGTATTGTACATTTTTAAGGAGGTGAGGCGGCAGAGACATTTAGCCTGTCAAGCAAAATGCTTGGTGGCATTTCGTCTGTTTTTACATTCTGAGCCGATTTTGATTTCATCCTTTTGGGGTTAATAAAATAAGTACCAGTTTGAACACTGGGACCAATTCAAGGATCTTTACCTTTTGACCGACAGATTTAAAAAATAATTTTTTTTAACTAAACACTTTCGAACTTCAGATGCTGGTAGAATGTGTCACATAAAACATGTTTTACTCTTAGCATTTTTGAGAAAAACTTATATTTATGAAGTTATTTCACGTTAAAGTTCTCGTATTTCAGTTATTTCAACCAATCAATGACGTCTATTCAGCTGAATAAAATTACTGCCTTTGTTTGTATTTGAGGTGTGGCCGTACAAAGGAGGAAAAAAGTGGTATGATGACACCTTGTTCTCTGGACCGGAAAGTTCTTAAGATCCAGGAGCTCATCCTACGAGCTATATCAACGTTATTGCTGATGTGGGCACTCCAACTGAGATTGTCATCAACAATTACACCCAGGTCTCTGATATTGTTAGAGACTGTGAGCGGTTCCCCTGAAGGAAGAGAGTATGGCTGTTTTAGTGTGGACTTTCTTCCAAAATGCATCAGCTCAAATTTTCCCTCATTCAGTTGCATTTTGTTTTTGTCTGCCCATTGACTCACAGCATATAGATCAGACTGGAGTTGAGTTCGGTCTTTTTCTTCATTGATGATTTGCTGGAGCTTAGTGTCATCAGCAAATATTTTCACTTTGCAGTGATGTACGACACTGGGAAGGTCATTTATGTAAATTATAAAGAGAAGCGGGCCCAAGACAGTCCCCTGAAGGACACCACTGGTGACTTTTGCTGGGCTTGAGTGGACTCCATTCACTACAACATGTTGTGTTCTATTCACCAGGAAATACTTTATCCAGTGTAGAAGTTTTCCACGGATTCCAACATTTGCCAATTTTGAGAGTAGGATATTATGGTCAACCCTGTTGAACGCTTTACTGAAGTCGAAATATATGACATCAGAGTTCGAAACTAGTTCCCAAGGCTTTAAGTATATCTTCAATGTGGTGTAAGAGCTGTGTTAGACAGTTCTTGCCATAGAAAAAGCCATGCTGATTTGCATTTAGGAATTTGTGGGTCTCCAGGAAGTCAGCTATCCTTGATCTTAACACTCTTTCAAACATTTTAATGATGTAGGAGGTGAGTGAGATTGGGCGATAGTTGACTGCGAGGGATCTGTTTCCCTGTTTGAAAACTGGGATGACAGACTGGGATAGAAGCTGTTTCGGTGGCCAGCGCCGCCTGACTGGCGTCCATGTCGGTGACACGTAAAAGCACCAACTGATCGTGGCCGTTTGCCAGCCTCCTCTGGCCCCTGTGCCAGTGGCACGTAAAAAACACCCACAACACTCACAGAGTGGTTGGCGTTAGGAAGGGCATCCAGCTGTAGAAATACTGCTAGATCAGACCGGAGCCTGGTGCAGCCTCTGGCCTCCCAGACCCTGGTCGAACCATCCAACCCATGCTAGCATGGAAAACGGACGTTAAACGATGATGATGATGATATATATATATATATATATATATATATGTAGGCGCAGGCATTGCTGCATGGTAGGAAGCTTGCTTCCCAACCAAATTGTTCTGGGTTCAGTCCCACTGCATGGCACCTTGGGCAAGTGTCTTGTACAATAGTCTCTGGCCGACCAAAGCTTTGTGAGTGGATTTTGGAGACGGAAACTGAATGAAGCCAGTTGTATATCTATATGTTTGTGTGTGTATGTGTGTATATATATATTCTTTTACTTGTTTCAGTCATTTGACTGTGGCCATGCTGGAGCACCACCTTTAGACGAACAAATCGACCCCAGGACTTATTCTGACAACCGCTGTTGGTGTATTTAAGTCCTCGTGACTTAGCGGTTCGGCAAAAGAGACCAATAGAATAAGTGCTAGGCTTACGAAGAATACGTCCTGGTGTCAATTTTTTCGACTAAAAGCGGTGCTCCAGCATAGCCGCAGTCAAATGACTGAAACAAATAAAAGAATAAAAGAACATATATATATACACACACTTCCCTCCCCAATTTGAGGACTTTTGCTTGATTAAGAAATCGATATTATTGATTAAACTTCATTCTGGAATGTGAGGTCTTGTGCCTATCATTATTTCAAGTAAAATTTTATCTGTTTCCATCACAAATTTAAAAGGAAAAAAAAAATCGTCCTTATCATTATTACCATCATTACCCTTGCGTTAGCATCCGTGAAATAGTTTTGGAGTCTGTGAAGCTTGAATTGAGAAGCAAAAGCAAATCAATTATCATCATCACCATCATCATCATCATCATTTATTATTATTATTATTATTATTATTATTATTATTATTTTTATACTGTCATTATTCATATACTGTTGTTCAGTCCCATATAGGCCCTGAGTGAGCAGGTATATTGGTGGAAGGCATTCCAGCCGTGATCATCTTGTATTTTCCTTCGCGAACAAAGCGTACCCCAGACCTAATTTCCCGTTGTGCTCTGTTTTAAAATGGTACGGTCTGATTCGAGGGAGACTAGGCGTCGATTTCTAGCACATGTCGAGCGACCTCGCATATGCACCTCGATGACTTGTCATTGCAAGTAATTTTGTGCAGAGGAGTTTACATTGACACATTACATGCCGCGGCCTTTCTTTTGACCGTGTTAATTCCTCTCCTCCTACACCAAACCCCTTGTCACTAACGTATATCTCTTCTACGACTTAGGCCCACCCTCTTTTTACTTCATACGCAGATTATCTTGACACCTACACACATAATAT
This sequence comes from Octopus sinensis, assembly GCF_006345805.1. Classification (NCBI taxonomy): domain Eukaryota; kingdom Metazoa; phylum Mollusca; class Cephalopoda; order Octopoda; family Octopodidae; genus Octopus; species Octopus sinensis. Next base: position 21,198,696 of record NC_043003.1, read on the forward strand.
ATCTGCTCATCATGCGAAAGCGGGTGGCCTTAACATGAGCGCTCGACCTGCTAGTAATAGCAGCAAATCAAATCTCCTTCGGACCACACCCTATTTCCTTATGAAAGGACTCTTCAGATAATGTTGTCCAAGATGTCACTATATCAGAAAATAGACGGAATTGTCATGACTAGAAATGCCTTTGGTTAAAGATCTGTTCTATCAGGAACTGATCCGTGTGGGCGACGGAGGGCAATGCTAGAAATAACAGCTATCTATTCATTACTAGCCTTTAAACTATTGCTTTCTTTTCGTTCTCAAACAACATCATTTATAGAGACATTTTTGTTGTTCCATTTGCAAAACTTCATTCTTTTTATCGCTTTAATCTTTTATTCTTCCGCCCGATTACGTTTTTCTTTTCTTTTCTTCCTTCCTTGCTACTATTTACCTCTTTATTAACTCTTTTCTTCTTTCTCGCTTACCCTCCACCCCTTTTTCTCTCCACTCTCTCTCTTTCCCTTTCTCTCTCCTTCCTTAGTAACCTTTCCCATATCTCTTTTCCCTGTAGACTATATTTCTCACTCATTCATCGCACATTCACGTTCTCACATTCACTTTTTCATTTCATTTAAACTGTTTTTCCTCATTCACACTTTCTCAGAATATCATTGTCTTTCAGTTACCCAACCTCCATCCGTTGCTTTTCGTTTTCATTTTACCCTCATACCCTTAAAACCCAGCCCTCCGCTGTCTTTTCTTTACACTCACATGCACTCATCTTTTCTCTCCCTTCATTCGTTTCCACATTTCGTTCTTCGTTCCTTCAATTAATGACTGTCTTTCTTTCTCCTAGACACTCGCTTTTCGCTTATTCGTTCTCTCTCCTTCTTTCCTTTCCTTCATTCATACGTACACACTCTTATTTATTGAATCCACCCTATAATTATTCTATCTATTTATCTCTATCTCACTGAGCACATTTGTTCTGACTTGACTTCAGTGAAACTCTTCAACAGGCAGCGAGAGAGTGAGAGACAAGAACAATGAGAGACGGAGTGAAAGAGAGAGTATAAGTAAGAGAGAGAGAGATGGTAGAGAGATATAAAGAGAGAAAGTAGAGCGCTATAGAGAAAGCAATAAGGCGGGGTATAGAGAGTTGTAAAGAGAAAGACAGAGAGTTATATAAATACAACCATATATATAAATATATATATATATATATATATATATATATATATATATAGAGAGAGAGAGAGAGAGATGAGGGAGGGATATAAAGATATAAAGAGAGAGTGAGAGAAGAGCAGTGGGAGAGAGATAACGATAGATACAGAGGTAATGAGAGAGGGAAAGGAGTGAGTATTAAGCAGGCGGCCCATGTCGGTGCCACTACCTAACACAACATGTCGGCTGCAGCCGCTTCTCATACACATCATGCTCAACACAACCAGCAACAACAACACCATCATAATCATAACAAACATCATCGCCACCAGCAGCATCCAGAACAAGAGCACGTCCAGTACCACTCCCGCCAGTACAACCCCAAATATCATCAAAGCTCTCCAAACCTAACAACGTACAACCTTAGCCAAAAAGAAGCGCAAGACCGTCACCACCACCACCGCCACCACCACCATCACGATCACGACTACCACGACTACCACGACGACCAGGGCGACCACAATTACGGCGACGACAACGACGACGACGAACGGTGTGGAGACGGCGGTGGCGGCGATAGTCAAGGTTCCTCTTTAGCAGTCAACTCCATCATTACATCGCTACCGGAATCGTCTTCTTTACGAGACGGTGCTTCCAGTTCTTCAAACAGACTGCCCGTCGATCAGCATCAGCATCATCGTCACCTTCAACAACAACAGCAGCACCAAAATCATCAACAGGACCGTCGTTACTACGGACAAAATACGGCAGAGGCTACCTCACCTCGACAGCACCACCGTTCCGGCAGTGGGGACAACTTCGAACTCCTGGACCACTACGGAGCACAGCATATTTTCGATGCTATCAAAAATGGGTTCGTATACATAAGTATATATATACATATAGACACTTCCTAAACACATATATCCACACTCACAATATACATTTACACATCATATATATATTATATATATATATATATATAGCGGGCGATCTTCTGTGCGTTCAGTCGATCTCCTAGAAATACCAGCCAAATCTCCCGTCCTCAAAAATGGGGAAGTACAATATCAGTTAATACACTCCCAACCGCTAAAAAAGGACGAGATTGTCACGGTTTGAATACTTGTAAATATAAGATTTTCCTCGATCAGGGTTGACCTGGAAGATACCTAAACCCGCATACATCTATTGTATAAATATTAACATATAAATGTCAGAATACCTACAGCTCGTATTAAATGTATCTGTTGTGTGTGTGTGTGTATATACACACACACCAACACACATATAACTATCATTAGATATAAATATATAATGCTAATATCTCAATTTACAGGTTTATTATATGGTTGGACACACACATATATATGATCATGTGGTCAATGCCCTGTGTATATATGTATATATATATACATACATACACGCGCGCGCGCACATGTGTATGTATTTATGAGTGCGTGTATGTAAAGGCGGTATATACGTAAATGTATATATGTCCTTCCATAAACTAAATAACGCGTGTATTTTGTAATAATAATGTATTTCTCATTCTTCTATCATGCCGAGAAAATCTTTATTTTGATACTCGATTTTGTCCCTTAGGATGAATATATGAATATATATGTATTATAAACTCGTCTATATGGTTATTCACTGTGGTGTATGATAGTATGTATACTTAGTGTGTGTGTGTGTGTGCATAAATACATACATACATACATATATATGTATATATATATATAGAAAAAGAGGGAGAGAGAGAGAGATTTGTGGGTATGACTATTATGTACACATTGGTTTATAAAATCGCTCATTTTATGGCAAATATTCGCACGTGTGTATGTGTGTGTGTATAGATGTTGCTTCATGTATATTTGTATTCATAGTATGTATTAGTATATAAACTCAGTGTACACGCGTATATACACATTTATGAATAAATGTATACACATACACACATATATTACACCATGAATCATATGTTGTATAAAGTCATTATAGATGATATTTATGCATAGAAATGTGTACACGAAACTGAGAATATATGCGGTATAATATACACTAGTGTGTGTCCATGTAACGGTAAATGAAAGGGAGTGTATACACCTACACATACGTGTAGTTACATATTAAACACCCACCCATCCATCCACACATACACACATATATGCTTGTCTGTCTATCTATCTATCTATCTATCTATCTCTGTCTGTCTGTCTATCTATCTGTCTGCCTATCTGTCTGTCTATCTGTCTGTCTATCTGTCTATCTATCTATCTGCCTGTCTATCTATCTGTCTCTCTGTCTATCTATCTGCCTGCCTGTCTGTCTATCTATCTGCCTATCTATCTGTCAATCTGTCTGTCTATCTATCTTTCTGTCTGTCTATTTGTCAATCTGTCTGTCTAGCTATCTATCTGTTATCTGTCTCTTTCTCACTCTCTCCATCTCTCTGTCTGCTGGTCTGTCTATGTATCTATCTTTCTGCCTGCCTGTCTTTCTGTTTGTATATCTCTCCGTCTGCCTATCTATCTATCTATCTATCTATCTATCTATCTATCTATCTATCTATCTATCTATCTATCTATCTATCTATCTATCTATCTATCTATCAATCTGTCTATCTATCTATCTATCTATCTATCTATCTATCTATCTATCTATCTATCTATCTATCTATCTATCTGTCTATCAATCAATGTCTATCTGTCTGCTTCTCTCTCTCTCTCTATGTATATATATATATACACACACACACACACACGTATATATCATCACCATTTCAATATTCATTTCTTGTATGACTCAGACAAAATTCTTTGAGGCTGATTGTCTACAGCAAGGTGCTCTTCCTGTCACCTGCCCTCAGCTATTTCCAAGCACAATGTTTCTACGGGAGATTGCAAACAAACGTTACTATTTTTGTATAATGACATTAGTGTACAATTAGCCCAAAGTGTCAAGACAAAGATATACTAACACGTACACACACAGGATTTATTCTTTGTAAGCCTAGTACTTATTCTATCAGTGTCTTTTGCCAAACCACTAAGTTATGGGAATGTAAACACACCAACATCGGTTGTCAAGCAATGGTGGGGATACAAAAACAGACACCACAAACACACACATACGAGTCTTCTTTCTACACTTGTATGTGTACACATATATACATATATATACACACAAATATATATATATATATACATTCATATATAGATGCATATATACATACATACATATACATATATAGATGCATATATACATATATATACAAAGATATAAATACACACACACACACACACATATATATATACATACCTATACAAACATGTACATAAATACGTATTGAAACCATATAATAATGAAAATATTAATAAAGATGTTATTGTTTCACTTTACAGAAACTCTAAGAGATAACAGATTGCTCTAGGCTCACATTAGGCAAGAAGCTGAAAATTTTTTTGGCTCATGACACTTCATGGACTCTAAATAAGGCATGTGTAAAATTTGAATGAAATCTGTTGGGTAGTTCTCAAGTTTTACCAATGCACACAGACAAACAGACAGACACACATTCTCAGTTTTATATATATATCTGTGTGTCTGTGTTCATCATCCTACTATTGCTTAATGTGTTTACATCCCCCATAACTTAGCTGTTCAGCAAAAGAGACCGATAGAATAAGTACTAGGTTTACAAAGAATTAGCCCTGGGGGTCGATTCGTTCGACTAAAAGCGGTGCTCCAGCATGGCCACAGTCAACTGGAACAAGTAAAAGAATATATATATATATGTATAGGTGTAGGCATGGTTGTGTGGTAAGTAGCTTGCTTCTTAACCATATTGTTCCAGGTTCAGCTCCACTTGTGTGGCACCTTGGGCAACTGTCTTCTACTACAGCCTTGGGTTGACCAAAGCCTTGTGAGTGGATTTGGTAGACAGAAACTGAAAGAAGCTCATCATTTATACATATACCAGCAGTATCGCCCGGCGTTGCTCGGGTTTGTAAGGGAAATAACTATATAAGCATTTTTAGAGAGTTACTTCCTTTATAGATGCCAATTCGGGCTTTCTTAGCCATTTCTGTTTTGGTGTCTTCAAGCCATGAAGTCGTTGTTCTAAAAGAACGCTGGTCTCCTTGACAACGCATTACGACGTTGATTTCCTTAAACTCCCTTCCCCACAGCTTCACGACGGAGGGAAGAAGGGGGAGAAGCAAACACAGGTGCAGGTGTTTGAGCGTGGACGCCAACTCCGCTGCCATCGACACACAAAAAATTATGCATTAAAATGGAATAAAAAATGATGTTAAATTATTTTTAAAATCGTAGACTCATCGTAGACGCGCGCTAATAGTCAGACGGGCTCGATATTAATCACGACTATAAGATACCCGAATTTGGTTAAACTGCACCGCAAAATGTGGGAGGAGTTAGGAATCTAAATCGTAGGAGACAGACACTCACACAACTACAGTTTTATGTATATAGATATGTATGTAGGTATTTATGTGTTTGTGTTTGTCCCTCCACCATCACTTGACAACTGATACTGGTGTGTTTATGTCCCTGTAACTTACTGGTTCAGCAAAAGAGACCGATAAAATAAGTACTAGGCTTACAAAGAATAAGTTCTGGGGATGATTTCTTTGACTAAAACCATTTTAAGGGAGTACTCCAGCATGGCTGCAGTCAAATGACTAAAACAAGTAAAAGAGTGAAAGAATAAAAGAATATATATATATATATATATAGTATATGTATGTGTGTGTGTGTATATATATATATATATATGCATGTATACATATTTGTATACATACGCACGTACACACATATGCATTTACATTTGTATACATATATACATATTTCTTTATTGCCCACAAAGGGATAAACATAGAGGGGACAAACAAGGACAGACAAAGGGATTAAGTTGATTACATTGACCACAGTGCGTAACTGGTGCTTAATTTATCAACACTGAAAGGATGAAAACCATGAAACGAGCATGAGGGATTTCAAATTCGGTGGGCCCCACCCGCCTCATATACAAGAATTAAAATGTTGGAAAATTAGCAAATTTAAATCTCAAAACCTGTTTATTGCATGTAATTGACAAGTTAGAAGAGAAAGTTTACTAACAACTAAAAATGGCGTTCTATAGATACACTTCTAAAAATTCGATTTTTTTTCTCACACATTCACTTGCTGTGTTTGACTTCTCCTTCATTTTGAAAAGTACAATGCAGAATATGATAAAATGGCAGAAAATTGTGAAAAAAGAAGATATATCATTTTAGCAGTTGTTTTGTTGTTCCAAAGGCACAATGTGTGTGTGTGGTGGGGAAGATAAACATTTAAAAGACATGGCTTTTTAAAACTTCATTGTTTTGCAAAATTGGGGAAACTCTAACATATATATAGGACAGTTATTTCATTTCTCCATCAGATGACAACACACAAGCTCTAGTCTTCTCATTGGTCTTTGCAATGGCAAGAACTAGTTCTTTTGGAATGCCAAATGCTCAAAGGATTTTCAACATTTTGTAGCGATGCATGCTGTGAAATGCTTTGCTGAAGTCCACAAAGGTTATAATGGCTGATAGTTGTCTTGATTTAACTCCTGTGATATGCCTCAGGGCTAAGATTTGAAATGTTGTGGATCTCCTTGGTCTAAATCCGTGTTGATTTGGTCTCAGATGGCTATCAAGCACCTATCGAATCTTGTTGAAGATCATTCGGTTGATGACTTTGAGTGAGATATTGGACAGTGCAATTCCTCTTTAGTTAATCTCACTGCTGAGGTTTCTGACTTTGGGATTGGCATCAAGTCAATCTTGAACCACTGATCTGGACTTTCTAGGTTCTGCAAGAGCTTACTCACAAAATTCAGCATTATTTCATCCAGACTGCACCTCTTGGTAACGTCAAGGAGAATTCCATCAGGGCCAGCAGCTTTTCCCTCTTTCAATCTGTTCTTGGCACTCTGAATTCTTTCAAATACTAGCTGGGGTGCTACAAGGAGATACACTTGCACCTTACCTGTTTGTAATTATATTGGATTATGCAATGCCGCAGTGACTATGACCTAGGTTTCATCATAGACCAGCGAAGATCATGGATAGTACCAGCAGTAACCATCACAGACCTAAACTTTGCCGATGATATAGCATGCATATCTAACAAAACAGATCAAGCTCAACAACTGTTCAGCAGAGTAGAAACGTTAGCTACTAAAATAGGACTGCATACAAATGTCAAGGAAACAGAATACATGTCTTTTAACCAATTAAGTGATACTGAACTGTTTGCTCTGAGCAGTTCCAAATTGAATGTTGCTCAAGACTTCAAGTACTTAGGTGGTTGGGTGAGCAGTTTGGAAGCAGACATCAAGATCAGGAAGACACAAGCATGGACAGCCTGCCACAAACTAAAGCAAATTTGGAACTCCAATTTGCCCAGACAAATCAAAGTCAAGTTTTCCTTACAGCTGTTGAATCAGTGCTATTATATGGCAATGAAACTTTATCAAACAGGCTAAATGGATGCTACACAAGGATGCTACAAATGGTCCTAAATGTGAAATGGTAGCAACATATCTCTATATATATAAACAGCAAAATGTCTGTGTGTGTGTGTATCCTTTATACAAATCCACAATCTTTCAGTTAGAGGGCTCGCACTTTCTATGGCCATTCAAAACCGTCCAAGGGTGGTCGTGCACATCTTTACATTTCCCCAGTCACACCGCAAAGCCATTAAAAAATCAATAGAAGTGACATTTTTGTGAATTTTCTATCCAAAACCCAATCAAAATGCCTGAAACTTGATACGCCAATTGAATGCCAGCTAGCTGTATGTGATTGGTCGGAGATTTGGACAGTACTCGCGTGTATGTGCACACGCATGCAGCTGTATATGCATGCACTAGCACTATGAAGACCTGCCAAAAGTTAGCAAGATGATCAGGCAAAGAGAGCTGTGACTACCTGATCACTGCATGCACCACCCAGAGGTGGAAACATCCAATTAGTTTTGTGGAAGCCTCTTCATGGTGATGTAAGAAGAAAATGTTGTCACACTTCAACAACTTGATTGCAAACACTGGCCTGGAATATATCTAGGACCTCAAGGCAGTGATGATGCACCAAAAAGGCGGCAAGCTGGCAGAAGCGTTAGCACATCAGGCAAAATGCTTAGCAGTATTTCGTCTGCCGTTACGTTCTGACTTCAAATTCTGCCTAGGTCGACTTTGCTTTTCATCCTTTTGGGGTCGATAAATTAAGTACCAGTTATGCACTGGGGTCGATGTAATCGACTTAATCCCATTGTCTGTCCTTGTTTGTCCCCTCTATGTTTAGCCCCTTGTGAGCAATAAAGAAATAAGAAGTGTGGAGGGTAGACTTTGTTGCTGTGGCCTAGGCTGGAACCCGGCCATAGTAATAAATATTTCGAAAGTTTGCTTTTCCAGTTTCCAGTAAGGATAGTGGGGCACAATGAGTAATATTTACTGCATTTTTCACTTTTGAGAAATAAGAATATTTTTTATAAATCTTCACTACCTAACAAAATCTACATCAGCTAAGCAAATGACCTTCTCTAAGTGCATTAAAAACACTATAACATATTCAAATCACTGACTCAGAAAATCGACTCCGTTCTCTTTGACAAATTCAGATGGAACAAAATGAGTAAGACAAGCTAAGTTAAATCTGCCTCTTTAATTCACTAGAATTACATTTGAAAAAAAAAAAACAAAAAAAAAAAAAACTTGTACACATCAATGTCCACACTTAGACACCAGAAAGTTCAGAAATTCAACAAAAATTGAATTTTTCTGTAGCTTTCTCACAATCTGCAGGAGTGGCTCTCTTCCTGATATAGTTAAGCATGATACAATTAAAGAGAAGTTATTGATATGAGTCATTGCTCATTTTGCCCCAGTTTCGACATCAGATTTTCAAAATTGAAAACTGTCAAAATCGACAGTAATCCAACAGAGAAAAGAATTTCGATTGTTAAGCACCAAAAATTATCTAGATTCTTTATTAGCAACCTCAGTTACAATTGGGTCAAATTTGATGGAAAACTTTTTGAAAAAAGTACCTGTTACCTGTTTCAAAACTTCTTGACTGGAGCAACAACTATGGTAGCCAATATTTACTCCCAAAGATGATGCAGGAGTACAAAATGGTGAGGCAATACTTGCAATGTAACGGTTTCAAAAAGACAATAAGAAGATAATAAGAAATTCATAATTACTCATTTTGCCCCACTCATCTGTAGTTATTTCGAGTATTTGACAAAGTGATGAAAAATATCAAAAAAAAAAAAAAGAAACAAGAGTCGATTTAATGAGAAACATGTGAGCATAAAAGCAATAATTTTAAAGCTGAAAAGAATGTTTTGAGCTGTTGGGAAGTGTAATTTTATAATTAAAAGTAAATTTAATTTTAAATTTTGGAATATATTCATTACTTATTTTCTGTTTTGTAAAATAAGACCAGTTTTCAATGCCTCACTGAAATAATGAAGTTTATAACAACGATATATGTGTGAACATGTTTGTGTGTGTGTGTATGTGCACACGTGTCTTTAATTACAAGTGGTCAAGCCAAGGTCACTGCTCAGTCATGCATTGAAAGGAATTTAAACTAGAGACAATAAATAACTTCTTTCTATCAATCACTTTATCTATCTTTATATAATCATACTCTGCCTCTCACACACAAACACACATACACTCACAAATACATACATACATTTTAGGAGTGTTTTGTCATTTACCATTTCTCTGTCAGTGCCTCAAAAGCAGCGATAATTAATTCCCAAGGGAACAGTAGCTGCCTTGGGACTGGAGAGTTAACTGTTTTTTAATTGAATGAATTGGTGTCTCTAATGTGATTAGAACTATGGTTATTTATCAAAAAGGCAGATCAATTACAATTTAAAAAATTGTTTATTGAAAAAGAGCTGCTGCATGCAAGATTACTGAGAGGTGGGGGAGAGAATTCCTGTATTGAGTTCTGCATATCCTTCTTAAGAGGGCCCCTGTTATTGAGGTGGGGGGGCAGGGCAATTGCCCCCTTTGGCCCCCTTTTAATCCGGCCCTGTTCCTAACATCAACCATGTCAGTGTGCTTTTTCTTGTCTTCAGTACTAGTGAGACTGTCATGCAGTTTGCAAGACTATGAATCTTGCAAGGGTAGCTTTATGCTAGAAGATGAGGTGTAGAGAAGGGTAAAAGTATGAAAGAAGGGGTCAGAACAGAATGGGTTTCTTGATGTAAAGGGTCTACATGATCGCTGACATCTTAGAAGAGGTACTCTGTCAATATCCTTATCTAAGTTCAGCTTTTTATTCCTTGCTATGTACTTATCTTGCAGTTATCTTACTAGAAAAATGGCATCAGTTGTACTTCCTCGTGGCATTTTATCATAGTTAATTCTCTTCTTGGTCAGTTGATCCATAACTCTTTCCATAACTTTCAAAACCCCATCAAACAATTTGATATCTTTGTGATTTCCTTTTTCTCTTGTGCATTGACTATCGTAGCAACTAGCCTGTACCCTACCATACCAAATTTGTAAGCATTTTAGCAATAATTCCTGATGGACCAGGTGCTTTCTTTGCCTTAATTATTTTATCTACCTTACTGCTGTCAACTTGAAAGGCAGGTCCCTCTGTTGGGTCTGCTTGGGGTAGACTTTCTTTGTCTCATGTATTCCATACATTCATGAGCTTCTCATAGGAGCACTTCCATGTTTCTTTCTTTTCAGCATCAGTAAGAACAACTGTGCTGTTACCATTCCATAACAACATTTTGATATTCTCTAACATACTGCATAGCTTCACACCTCTGTTTCTTATATTGGTTTCAAATTTTGGCACAAGGCCAGCATTTTCGGGGAGGGGATGAGTCAATTGCATCAACCCCTGTGCGTAACTGGTGCTTATTTTTATTAACCCTGAAGAGATGAAAGGCAAAGTTGACCTCAGTGGAATTTGAACTCAGAATGTAAGAACACCCAAAATACTGCCATGCATTTTGCCTAGCATGCTAACAATTCTGCCAGCTCACTGCCTTATCCTCGGTTTCTCATATTACATGGCATCCAAACCTCTTTATTTCTGCATCCTTTCTTGCAAGGTATACCTGACATATAGCTTCCCTTCTAGCAATTTCACAGTTTGTTCTGGAGTCTCTTTCCTTACAATCATTCCAAGCTTGCCCCTTAACTTTTTCATCTCTATCTCCAGTTGTATTCCACTACTGTGTCACTTTGAGCTGCTACAGATTGTCACATAGAAACTCTCAATTTTCCTCTTTACTGCAACATTACAGAAGGCCTCCTGGTGTTATTTAAACATGTCCAGTAAAATGTCAACAGCAGTAATGAGGTTACTATCATTCATAATTCAAGTATGCAGAAGGGTTTCATAAAAAAAGATCATTCTGTCCTTCTGCTGAGCACGACTGCAATGAATATACTCTACTGAAATAAATATTGCAGGTGTGTTTTCTATAACTAGCCAGTGTGGAAGGGAAGCTAAATATCAAATGATGATCATGATGATGAGAATATATATATATATATATATATATACACACATATATATACACACACACGAGGAGGTGCTGAAAAGTTCCTGGCTTTGGATAAAAGAAAATACAGGAGGATCGGTCAATTATGATTTTATTCAACATATTCCCCTCACAGATTCACACACTTGCTGCAGTGGTCCTTCAGTTTTCCTAAGCCCCATAAACCTGTAAAAGAACTCGAAAGATTGGGCCTCCAACCAGGCCTTTCGCAATACCCTTAAAGCCAGGAACCTTTTAGCACACATTGTACATATATATATATATATATATATATATATATATATACACACTCACACACACATATATACATATATATATATCTATATGAATGATCATGTGATTACATACAAACATATATGTATGTATATGTGTGTGTGTGTGTGTGTGTGTGTATTTGTATGAATTATTTATTCAGCCTGATGGCTATTTGCTGTGCTAGTAAATGTATCATTTACTGTTTACTATAATGCGGTCAACAGACGTCTAGGCTGGCTGCATGTACATATTATTGACAAGGCCCAAAAGACAAAACCGTATCTGGCATTTTCCTTAGCCACCGCCAAGATAAATTTTCATCTCCTTCTGATATGTATATATACTCTTTTACTTGTTTCAGCCATTTGACTGCGGCCATGCTGGAGCACCGCCTTTAATCGAGCAACTCGACCACGGGACTTACTCTTTGTAAGCCCAGTATTATTCTATCTTATCGGTCTCTTTTGCGAACCGCTAAGTGACGGGGACGTAAACACACACCAGCTCGTTGTCAAGCAATGCTGGGGGGACAAACACATACACACACCACTTATATATATATATATACATATATACACAGCTTCTTTCTGTTTCCGTCTACCAATCCACTCACAAGGCATTGGTCGCCCGGGGCTATAGCAGAGACACTTGCCCAAGATGCCACGCAGTGGGACTGAACCTGGAACCATGTGGTCGGTTAGCAAATTGTCTTTAAGCATGTTCATCTTCATCATCATCATCATCATCATCATCATTATTTAGCATCCATTTTCCATGCTGGTATGGGTTGGATGGTTTGACTGCAAACTGGTAAACTGGGGAGCTGCACCAGGTTTCAGCCCAATTTGGTATGGTTTCTTATTTCTTTATTGCCCACAAGGGGCTAAACATAGATGGGAACAAACAAGGACAGACAAAGGGATTAAGTCGATTACATCAACCCTAATGCATAACTGGTACTTAATTTATTGACCTCAAAAGTATGAAAAGCAGAGTCGACCTTGGCAGAATTTCAACTCAGAACGTAACGGCAGATGAAATACCGCTATGCATTTCGCCCGTCGTGCTAATGATTCTGCCAGCTCACCGATATGGTATGGTTTCTACTGCTGGATGCAGCCATGCTGGGGCTACACTTTGAAAGGTTTTAGTCGAACAACTAAACCCCCAGGACTTTTTTTTTTTTTTTGAGAAGCAAGCTTCTTACCACAGCAATACCTGCGCTTTATCTGTAAACATAGTCATCATCATAATTTCAAATCTGCTTTTCATGCTGACATAGCTACCCATATATGGAGGAGATGCTGGAAAGTTCCTGGCTTTGGATAAAAAAAAATACAGGAGGATCAGTTAATTATGATTTTATTCAACATGTTCCCCTCTCAGATTCACACACTTATTGCAGTGGCCCTTCAGTTGTCCAAAGCCCTGTAAAAGAACTCAGAAGGTTCGGCCCCCAACCAGGCCTTTCGCGATAATCTTAAAGCCAGGAACTTTTAAGCACCCTATCATGTGTATATATATATATATATATTTAATAAATAAAATATATGCATACATACATACATATATGTACGTACCTACATCTACATGTATATATACATGCATATATAAATATATATATATTTATATATGCATGTATATATACATATATGTATGTATGTATGCATATATTTTATTTATTAAATTTGCCAGCCCCGCCTGGCACCTGTGCAGGTGGCACGTAAAAAAGCACCCACTACACTCACGAGGGTGGTTGGCGTTAGGAAGGGCATCCAGCTGTAGAAACATTGCCAAATTAGACTGGAGCCTGGTGCAGCCTTCTGGCTTCCCAGAACCCCGGTCGAACCGTCCAACCCATGCTAGCATGGAGAACGGACGTTAAACGACGATGATGATGATTGCATGATGAGCGCCCTCACGTCGTTTCGTTTCCTTTCTGTTCTCCAAGTAAGTTTTTATATATATATATATATATATATATATATATATATATATATTGAATCTTTAAAACTAGTATATCAATAAAAAAATTCATCTTAGATGTAAAACTGCAGTAACATGTCTGTCAATGGTGTATATTACATTCAGTATGATACGTAAATGGCTGTTATACATTTATGTTTCCCGAGATCTTAATAAAAATAATACATGCCACAGCTTGCCTCATGGAAGTACAGAACATTTCCTACCCATAGCGATATATACACACATACATATATATATGAACGTGTGTGTATATTATATATAAATATATATATATATATAAACACATACTTGTATAAATATATATATATTTATATGTATGTATGTATATATGTATATAGACACTACATCATTTTTGAAAGATTTATTTCTTGGAACAAAATATCTTCTGATGCATTTAAATACTTAATCTAGTATTTAGTAAACATGCCTTGCGCATAATACTTTAATAAGTTTGAAGCACCAGGTAGTGTCTACAAGGATAAAATGTTATAATGAAGGGTGTCCATTTTCTTTTGAGATGTGTGTGTGTGTAAATACACAAACCCATATACATACAAATATACAGATACAAACACACACAAAACCCACATACATACACACATAAACCCCATATACAAACATGAAAATCACACATACAAAACACATGCATGCACAAACAAATAAATTGCACAGGTAAGAATACACACCATAGAAAGACAGAATGGATGAAACAGGACAGGAGGAGACACATGGGATGGAGAGTTGCTGAAGAGGTCACAAAATGTGCGATGAAAGATTTCAGACAGGGGACACTAAGATAAGAACAATAATAAAGCTGAGGTGAATAGCAAGTGTATAGTGCTTGTGTTTATTTGGCATAAAGAATAAAATGTCCTTCCCAAAACATAACAATATATATCTCCATCCATCCATCTATCCATCTATCTATCTATCTATCTATCCATCCATCCATCCATCCATCCATCCATCCATCCATCCATCCATCTATCCATCTATCCATCTATCTATCTATCTATCTATCTATCTATCTATCTATCTATCTATCTATCTATCTTGCAAAGTGGTTGGCATTTGGAAGAGCATCTAGCCATAAAAACTATACCAAAACTGACCTTAGCTGTGCAGATGCCACATAAAAAGCAGTCTACCTGTTCTGCGGAATGATTGATATTAGGAAGGGCATCCAACCATAAAATCCATGCCAAAACAGACACAGAAGTATTGTCGTATAGGCTTCTGCCTGGCCAGCTCAAATCAAACCATCCAACTCATGCCAGTATGGAAAACAGACATTAAATAATGATGATATACATACATCATCATCATCATCATCGTTTAACGTCCACTTTCCATGCTAGCATGGGTTGGACGATTTGACTGAGGTCTGGCGAACCAGATGGCTGCACCAGACTCCAATCTGATCTGGCAGAGTTTCTACAGCTGGATGCCCTTCCTGACACCAACAACTCCGAGAGTATAGGGGTGCTTTAACGTGTCACTGGCATGAGGGCCAGTCAGGCAGTACTGGTAATGGCCATGCTCAAATGGTGCTTTTTATGTGCCACCTGCACAGGAGCCAGTCCAGCGGCACTGGCGATGACCTCGCTCAAATGTTTTTTCACGTACCACCAGCACAAGTGCCAGTAAGGTGGTGCAAGTAACGACCATGCTTGAATGGTGTTTTTTACGTGCCATCGGCATGGAGGCCAGCTTGTTGCTCTGGCAACGATCACACTAGTATGGTATTCTTAGTGCTCCACTAGCACAGATGCCAGTCATCGAATATATGTATATGTGTATATATATATATTTATTTAGACATGTGTATGTTTATATATAAATCCATATATATATATATATATGTATCACTGTAGGTGAGTTGTGTTATATATTTCCATGACACAAGCTGCAGCATGTTCTTTTGATTTAGATCTCAGTATACAGAAATGTATAATCCTAATTTGTATGGTTTTGTAATATTATCTAGAGATCCAGTGTCAAGGGCCACTATCAGTGTATTTACCTGCTTTGATATATATCATTCAGTGACACTTAATGACCCAAAATCCACAAAAAGAAAAGAAAGGAAATTATTCAGGCAAATGACTGTAAATGTGTGAGTGTGTGTTTGTGCATGTGTGTGTAGATGTATTTGACTGAACTTGTGTGTATGTAGTGGAGTGATTATTCGAGTGTGTATTTAGTACATTTTGAAAGTGTTGCCTTCTTAAAGCTGATAAACATACTCAAAGTTGATTTGTGATACACTTTTTTATTTTTTCGTTTTCAGTTATATTCTCAGAAATTTTTATTTTTGCTTTGCTTGGTGGCCTTCTTGATGGGTTTTAAAATTTAACAACTCAAAACCGAAACTGATTGGGAAACTCACAGGGAAAATTGTGGCAAAAATTTCTGTGAATATAAATGAAAATAAGAAGTGAATGACAACCTGTGTGTGTGTTTATAGCAGAATTGTTAGCACACTGCACAAAATGTTTAATGGCATTTCACCCATCTTTACAATTAGAGTTCAAATACCACTGAGGTTAACCTTCTTTTCCATTCTTTTGGAGTCAGTAAAATAAGTACCAGCTGAGTACTGGGGTCGATGTAATCAACTTAACCCCCACCCCACCCTGTGCCAAAATTTAAAACTAATATTACTCTTCCAAAATACAACACTCTTAATATCACACGTTTAATGTATATAAGTTATTTAAATGCCAGGAGCTGTGGTTTTCGTTCAAGAAAGATTATAGTGTTGGAAACACAACATGCATAAAAAGCTAGGTGAAATGAAACCACCTCAAAAGTGAAGACAAGCATTGCAGATACAGTATTTCGTTATTTTTGCAGGTTATCAATGCTATGCACTCACTTCAATTCTGAATGGAATCAGAACCACTAGTCTGAAGTATGTACACTGTAAAACTATTTGCTGATTTAAAATTGCATTGCACAAGCAGAATAAATACAAATTAAGCAACAGGAGTATTTCTGTAATGTAAACATGACCAATATCACATATTTAATATATGTATTCTCTTTTACTCTTCTTTTTTAACTCCTTTACTTTTAGTCGAGCAAATCGACCCCAGGACTTATTCTTTGTAAGCCTAGTACTTATTCTATCGGTCTCTCTTGCCAAACCACTAAGTTACGGGGACATAAACACACCAACATCGGTTTTCAAGCGATGTTGGGGGGACAAACACAGACACACAAACACACACATACATATTTATATACATATATACGACGGGCTTCTTTCAGTTTCCGTCTACCAAATCCACTCACAAGGCTTTGGTCGGCCCAAAGCTATAGTAGAAGACACTTGCCCAAGGTGCCATGAAGTGGGACTGAACCCGGAATCACATGTGGTTGGTAAGCAAGCTACTTACCACACAGCCACTCATACGCCTATGTATGTTGAAATCCCAGAAATGGTGGTTTTTCATATGACCCAACATATGATTTCAAATCAAAATTCTTGCAAAATATTCAAAAATTCATCAACATCACCATGACCATCATCACCACCATCATCGTCGTCATCATCTTCGTTTTAGCCGTCCACTTTCCCATGCTTGCTTGAGTCAGATGGGATTTGTTGAATTAGTTGATATTCAGCATAAATCAAATTGTTTGTGCTTCTTTTCTTTTTCTTTTTCTGTTTTTCTTTGTTTTTGATTTTGTTCCTGAGATCTTTTGAATAAACTATCAATACCTTGACAGCAGATCCTAGATTAAATCGAATTGAACTTGTATTATTGCGCTAACAAAATTTCTATGACTTTTTCAATTTTATCCACTATTTTGAACTTGAAATGCCTCCTTTGTGATTTCCATGCTTACATATATATGCATGCACACATGTGCACACATATACACAAACAAACAAGTACATAAACAAATGTATACACCTGCACACAAATAAGAAGTAACTTAACCAGATATACAAGAGCTCTCACCCATTATCTCCCTTGACTAGAACAACATCATCCATTCTTCTTACATCTGCTGACCATTATATTATCCATCATTCATCTGTCTTTTCATTCTGAGTTCAAATTCTGCCGAGGTTGACTTTGCTTTTCATCCTTTCGGGGTCAATAGATTAAGTACCAGTTGCGTACTGGGGTCGATCTAATCGACTGGCCCCCTCCCCTAAAATTTTGGGCCTTGTGCCTAGAGTAGAAAAGATTATATTATCCATCATGTTTCTTTGTATTCAAATTTTTGAAAATGCTGATAAACGCCGTTTAACTATTCTGTTTCTTGATGAGGGCCCAGTGCTCAAAATATCAATTTATTCTTGGTGTCTTTCTCACTGTGTACATGAATTATTTCATGCTTCTGTTTGTGTTGTTTTAATTTCTGAGATATTTTAGTTATACTGTGAAGATGCAGATGTATATCTCACTGGAAATTTAACTGTATTCTACTTGTTTGGTTACAATATATTCTCTTATTCTTTAACTGTCTCCACTCAGTAGATTGTGTCCATGCTGAAACATTACTGTCAAGGGATTTCATTGACTATGTCAACTCAAGTACTTTCTCTGGTACCTTTTTTAGTAACATTTTAGTATGTCAAGGGAACAGACCAGATGGAAAATACCAGACGCCAAGAGGCAGAGATCAGATGATGAAGATGCAAAGAAGGACTAGTGCTTCCCCGTCCCCTGTCAACCCTCCCCTGTGAGAAATGCTCCTGGCTCTTCTCCACCATTCTTGGCCTGAATAGCCATTTCAGGCACCAGCACCCTTCACACCCATGAGCATGAAGAGGCTCAATCACTCGCTACAGATTAACTACAAGTTTATGCCGCTACCACCGAGTAATGAAAGGATAAGTCAACTTGTATGGAATCAGATGCCATTCCTCCTCCACACACACACACACACACACACTGCACACACACACACATACACACACATCGCCCCCCACCATCGTTTGACAACCAATAAGTCCTGGGGTCAATGAAAAAATAACTGTTAAAATCGAACTGCACTCTTCAAAACATACACTAAGAATAAGTACAAGGTGAAATTACTACCTGCTCTTATAGCAAGTTGTTTATCCCCCTCCAACTTTTAGTTCATGCAATTGAAAAAAACCGCATTATTTACGGGATGACCCAATAATAACTTGGTGTTAAAACTCAATACTCAGTATATGTATGCTTCAGAGTAAAGCTTTAGTGAAACTTGGATACTGTCCAAGGCCCTTAGTAACCTCCTGAACTCCCTTGGTACTAGAAGGTTTTTACATGATTATGGGTTACCATTGGTCGGGTTTTGTATCCAACCAACAGCTATACTCAGAAACTGGAATGCATCCTGTTACTTGTATGATTCAGGAGTGTCAGCATAGGCTTTGATCATATTGCTTGATTTTCCAAATTGGGTCTTGCATACCGTGTTCTTTTCTGAGAATCTGAGTTGACAGCTTATGTTGGTTGACCGCATACCGCATGGTCACAGCAGAAGAGGAAGTATTTTGTAGAGATGGGGACTGACTGGGGCACTGCTTGGGGAGTTACCCAGGATGACTCAGACAAATAGTGAATGCAGTGATGTGGTGTGACAGCACATGCCCTCTTACCTGTCTTGTACTAATGTAGTCAAGGATACACTGACAGCTTTACTCATTAGACCAGTGATTCTCAACCTTTTTACCTTTACATAAACCTGAAAATAAATTACATGTCTCAAGGAACCCCTGCTCAAAAAAAAAATTATATACTATATCTTTCTCATATATGTTTCATCATTGGCTAAACTGGCAAAATGACCATTCCTAAATACAACAATATATATATATATCTGTAAAATAATATGTGACAATTATTCAATAGCCAAGATAAAACTCTGAGTTTCGGATGCCGAAGTGGAAATCCACAACACTATCTCTTCGGTTATCTGGCCATCTGAAAAACGCTATGAAAAAGACCGTTATACAAAGGGAAATTACTGTGTTATAATTCCGCTACTTATATAAAAGCGCTAATCCAATGACCGCTAATTAAAATAAGGTTAAAAGTCCATAATAAACACATAAGCATGCCTACTCATATGCACACATGTGCGCTTGCACACCCACATGTGTACATATACGTCATTATGAAAATGTACACATCTTCATGTATTTTATATATATATATATATATATATATATATATATATATATATATGTTATATTTTTTATGTGGCACGTAAAAAGCACCCACTACACTCACGGAGTGGTTGGCGTTTGGAAGGGCATCCAGCTGTAGAAACACTGCAAAAATCTGACTGGGCCTGACGAAGCCTTCCAGCTTCACAGACCCCAGTTGAACCGTCCAACCCATGCTAGCATGGAAAGCGGACGCTAAATGATGATGATGATATATATATATATGTTGTTATATTTTTTTGATAACATAATGGGTTAGATAGGATGATGTCTATATTACCATATTCTTTTCTACTCTAGGCATAAGGCCCAAAAATTTTAGGGATGGGGGGCAGTTGATTACATCGACCCCAGTACGCAACTGGTACTTAATTTATCGACCACGAAAGGATGAAAGGCAAAGTCAACCTCAGCGGAATTTGAACTCAGAACATAATGACAGACGAAATACTGCTAAGCATTTCACCCGGCTTGCTAATGTTTCTTATTCCTTTATTGTCCACAAGGGGCTAAACATAGAGGGAACAAACAAAGGGATTAAGTAGATTACATTGACCCCAGTGCGTAACTGGTACTTAATTTATCGACCCTGAAAGGATGAAAGGCAAAGTCAACCTCAGCGGAATTTGAACTCAGAACGTAAAAACAGACAAAATTCCACTTAGCATTTTGCCCAGCATGCTAATGTTTCTGCCAGCTCATTGCCTTTCTATATTACAATATTACAATAACCAATCTGTTGTACATGTATAATAATATTACAATTATAAAATTAGCGTTAGCTTATCTCACTCTTTCTCGCAGAACCCCTAGGAACCTTTTGCAGTACCCTAGGGATCCAGGGAACCCTGGTTGAGAAATGCTGCATTAGACTGAAAATATAATCTCCATGTGACCTGAGGATTGTAGAAATTTAGTGGTTAGGGTCCTGAACTGAAATACTGAACTTGATACAAATATCCTGGTTTTTAAGAAGAACTTGTTTTATTGTTGTTGTTTTCCTTTTTAACATCTGTTGTAGTTATCCTGGCTGAAAAGAAGAAAAAAAACTCTTTCATTATTTCTACTTTACTGATATGTATATATTTCCCACAGCACTTTCTCAGTAATTCATATAAATGTTCACATAAACAAAGCCATCCAACCTAGAATAATATTGATACATTGTATTTTAGCTCTGTTGTTAACATTTAAAGTAGAAAAGGATATTTCAGACTAAGTAAAAATATTGATTTCCTTCTGATTATATTTGAAGCCTGTGTTAAGGTGTGTGGGTGAGTAATATAGAGGTAGGATGGGAGAAGATATTGTGAGTTTTATGTGTGTTTGTGAGTGTGATTAAATGAAGTGAAATAGTTTCAGCTAGGATATGAACCCAGCTTATGAAGAACTTTTACTCTTCTTTTTATACTACAGTGTTCATTACTAAGTTGATATATCAACTCCTTATGACTTGATCAGGAGATAACTTGTGGTCTTATTGAAATGTGACTATGTCTTTTTTTTACTGAAAAAGCTTGTGTAAGAAGAATAAGAAAAATGCTTGCCTATAGCCAATCTAGAGATAACTTGTTATTGTGAATTGCTTATAAAATTCCACTTCAATGGTTTATATATTTAGGTGTGAAAACATGTTTGGCCAGGAGTGAATATTATCTTGCTTAGCTAAAATGGGTGAGGATTGGTGACAGGAAACTCTGCCTTGACAAACTCCCTCTGACCCATGCCAGTTTGGAAAAGTGGATGTTCAAATAATAATGATGATGATGACAATGGTGATGGTGGTGTGGTGGTGGTGGTGGTGATGATGATGGATTTTTTTATGTTGATCAATCAAAATAATTTCTTAAAGTTAGATGCTTTCGGCATGCAATTATGTTTATAAAAGCGAATTTGAAAGAATATTTACAAAACAATATATCAACCAAAAATTAAACAATGTGCAGTCTGTTTGTCATGTCAGAAAAACAAGACAGGAGAAAAATTTTTGTGTTCCTAATATCAAAACCACTGTAGTGAAAGCTCTAAAAGAGGTCAGCTGTAACAGATAAGTAAGATTTTCTCAGCTTTATAGTGTGAATGCATCATCATCTAATGTCTGTTTTCCATGCTGGCATGGGTTGGACAGTTTGACAAACTCCAAATTTTTGTTATCCCATGGCTTCTACTGTTGGATGCCCTTCCTAATGCCAACCACTTTACAGAGTCTGCTGGGTGTTTTTTACGTGCCACCAGCTTGTGTGAATTTATGTAGCACTGGCACAAGTGCCTTGTATGTGGCTCCAGTACCTGTAAAGGACAAGCCTGAATATATGGATGACAGCAATTACATAATTTTATTTATAAATTTACACCAAGTTGTAAATCTTGTACAAATAAAATATAAATAGTAGAAATAGATTATACGTGGTTGAGGATAGTATTTATATGTGAAACTGATCCAGGAGTAATCGTATCATTGTGTGGAGGATACTCCTAGAGGTTTACCCATGTTGAAGGAAGACTTGTGAGCAAGGCCTTACAGTTCAAATGATATTGGGTTGAGGTGAATAATGATATCAATGTAGTTTGCTCTCTGGGTCTGTTTTGATCACCACCATTCAAGCAGTGCTGTTCGTTTTCAATCTGACATGTTTTCATATTAGACAATGGAGATATTACCTTGCTCAGAAACAAGTGAAGGTTGGTGACAGGGAGAGCATCTGGCCATAGAAAATCTTCCTCAACTAATTCCATCTGACCCATACAACCATGGAAAAGCATGCATCAGAAAATGAAACACCTACCAACTGTTAATAGTTTTGTAATAAAAAAATTGTCTTAATGAATATCCTATCTATATTGGATAAGTTTAGTAAATTTGGACGTTTGAATCACCATCATCATTTAATGTCTGTTTTCCATGATGTCATAGGTTGAATGGTTCAACAGGATCTAACTTACCAGAGGATTATGTCAAGCTCCAGTGTCCATTTTGGCATAGTTTCTGTGACTGGATACTTTTTCTTACATGAACCACTTTACAGATTGTATTGGGTGCTTTTTTCATGGCGCCAACATTAGTGAGGTAACCAAGTAACTTGTAAGATAAGAACCTTTGGCTGAATGGGGGTTGTAGTATTAAGGAAGGTGACTTCACTCTCTGTGCTGAGAGGCTAAAGTTTGATAGAGGGACAGGAACAGGTGTCGAGAAGATACATTGTTACCACAGCTGGAAAGAGAGGAAAGATGGTGGTAATGAGGTATCAGGGTGTACCCTCATTATACAAGAATATAAAGATAAGAAAGAATATCGACAAAGGATTGGTGAGGGTGGGTGGATAAGTTCACAAGTGTGTGAAAAGAAGAGTGACAGATGGTTAAAGATGGGGATAGAGGTGAATGCAGTGGACCATAAACACAGGTGGCGGCATGGCCAATGGTAAATATCAGTTTGGGGTGGAAGGTGAATGAAATAGGGGTGGGTAAGGGAAGAGGACATAATAAGTGGCAGTACAACTGAAGTACATATGACCTTTGGAGGTCCATCTAAGATTTTGTATTAAAATTTATGAGCAATAAATTAATTATACTTCTACAATGCACCAAATATTTTAACGATTTTTTTTTATTATACAATTCCTCATCATATTTAATTGTAAAAAATATGATTGTTTTTTAAACATCAAATGGCAACAAGGGTTTACCCAAATAAAACAGGAATCAAAAGGGACCACAAGCAAAACAGTTGAGAATCACTGCTGAACTTAGACAAGAAATGAGGAGATTATATGGAAATTGATATTACTAACTACTTTAGTTAAGTGGTAGCAGTGGAGCCTGTTTATCAGTCAAACAACTTGTTAGATTGTTAGACATGTTTTAACCAGAATTTAAACAATGTAATAACTAGTAGTTGTAGTAATATTTGATCTCAGCTCCTTAACCTGATTGTATCACATTGATAAGAATGAAAGTAATTTCTAATATTATCAGAAAATTAAGTTGGTGTGTCTCAAATCAAGAGATATAACTTATAGGTAGTGTCTCCCACATTGATAATAATAATATCAATAATGATGGTGATGGTGATAATAATAATAATAATAATAATAATATGCACCCATTATTCCTGGGAATGTTGTTTTCAGGTATCTCCTCCAAAAGGTCCTATCAAAAGCAGTTGTTAGACTTTCTGACTGGATTTCCAAGCATAACCAACTGAGACTGTGGTTATTACCCAACAATCTTGTTCTTGGTCTACACTTAGGCAACAGTTTTAGGGAAGGGGATTAGTCAATTACATTGACCTCAGTGTTCAACTATTTCTTAATTTTATTCAACTATAGCAGAATTTGAACTCAGATGTAAAGAACTGGAAGAAATGTTGCTTAGCACTTTATCCAGTGTGCTAAGAAATCTGCCAGCTTACTGCTTTGAAGGAAGGGCCCCCTTCGGTCATGAATAACCCTGAGATTGCATCTAGAAAGTCCTTCTTTGGGGCTCAAGTCTGGGTGAGGTTGTTCGGGGAAGACCAGCATTTGCTCATGCATACCAGCCTCCCTTCTGCATGCCACTGATATTATCCAAAAGAAAGGCAAAGTCTGACACAGTTTGGCACCAGTGATGTCACAACTCATTTCTACAGCTGAGTGAACTGGAGCAACATGTAATACTGCCTTGTTCAAGAACATAACATACAGCCCTGTCTGGGAATTAAACTCATTAGCTCATGATTGTGAGCCCAATGCTCTAACCACTCAGCCATGCACCTTCACTGTTCACTGCCTTAATCATAATAATAATAATAATGATAATGATGATAATAATAACAAGAGCACTCACAGAACTCAAACCTCCACCAAAGCAATACCAATGTGATCCCAAAATCAAATCAGTTCATGCCAGTCACGAGGCCAAACATCCCTGAAAGGTTCATCCAAATCCATTCAGTGGTTCTTGAGATATCTTGCCCACAGACAAACAAACAAACAAACAAACAAACACAACTGAAAACAATACCTCCACCTTCGCTAAGGTGGAGGTAATAATCCTTTTTACTATATGCACAAGGCCTGTAAATTTGAAGGTGGGTGCTTGCTAGTCAATAACATCCACCACAGTGCTCAACTGTTCCTTATTTTATCAACCCTGAAAGGATGAAAGGTAAATCAACCATGGCAGAATTTGAACACCAAATGTAAAGACGGGTGAAATGCTACTATGCCTTTTTTGTCTGATGTGCTAACAATTCTGCCTACTGAGGAGACCCCCTTCGGTCATGAATGACCATAGGATTGCACCTAGAAAGTTACCCTCCGAGGCACAAGTCCAGGCAAGGTTGTTTGTGGAAGGCCAGAAACCACCCATGCATACCAGCCTCCTCTCTCCACACCATTGATGTTGTCCAAGGGAAAGGCTCTACAAAACTTCTTACTGGGAAGGCCTAAAGCTTGGTGTTATAAAATACTTAAGGGACATAATCAATGCTGATAGTAAATTTAGTTTGTATATTGTATCTGTATTGTTTCTGTTCTTTCAGTTTGGTTAACTCCCCTTCTCTCTCTGTTAGCATTAATGTTCAGATTGATGTTTAACTTTGAAATTCTCCTCATTTTATTTCTATACTTAACCCATTTCATACCAGCCTAGACTATGACCACTTCAAGTTCTGTGATACAAAACATTTTATTTTAAATTGTTCATATTTAAATTAGAACTTTCGTGATTTTATGCAAGAACTTTACTTTATGTATCAACTTCATACTAAAATATATATACAAATTCTTGATTATTTTCAAAATTAACAGCAACACATGGACAGTGTTTTTTTTTTTTGTGGGGTGGGGTGTGGAAATATAGTCACAAAAGGATTAAATAATTCTTGTATTGTTAGAAAATAACAGGGTAGGATGTATCTGTAAAGCTTAGGCTTTTCTGTACACAAAAGCCATACAAAATAAATAAAATAAAGTAAACTACCTGATTGAGTATTAAAAGAAATCAATTTTGTATTGGAAATTTTTGATTTTTAAATATTGATTTCTTTTTGGCTTAATATATGGGTTGTTTTTCTTTTACTTATTTATTTATTGAAGAGGTAAAATACAGTAATTGTATCACTTTAGTAAATAATCTACCCTCAACAATGCCTGACACTCTATAAAGCTCAAGTAAGGCCTGCAATGGAACATTGCTACCATATCTAGCTCACAGGCATGCTGGTCTCTCTCTCTCTCTCTCTCTCTCTCTCTCTCTCTCTCTCTGTCTTGTTCTCTTCTTCCTACCTACCCCCACCTTTTCCTTCACTTCCTTCTCCTCCTCCTCCTCCTACTCCTCCTACTACTACTACTATTACAGGTTCTCTCCTCGGAGCTGGCTGGTCTGATTCATTTACCTCTCATCATCATCATCATTCTTGTTGTGTCCACCCCTATCCGCTGGGGGTGAACACAACAGGGTTGATGAAATAAGTACCAGTTGAGAACTAGGACCAGTGTAGTCGACTTGGTCCTTCCTTCAAATTGGTGACCTTGTGCCAAGATTTGAGATCCTTATTTCTCAGTCTCTTAGAGTGGAAGGACATAGGAAGGGCATCCAGCTGTAGAAACCATTCCAAATCAGATTGGAACCTGGTGCAGCTCTCCAGCCTAGCAGTTTCAATCAAACTGCCTAACACATGCCAGCATGGAAAGCAGATGCTAAATGATGATGATGATGATGATGATGAATGCATGTGTGTGTGTTTGTCCCCTGCCAGTGCGTGATAACTGGCGTTGGTATGTTTACATCTCCATAACTTAGCAGTTCAGTAAAAGAGACCAATAGAATGAGTACCAGACTTTAAAAAAATAAGCACTGAGGTCAATTCATTCCACTTAAAATTATTTATGGCCACAGTCTAATCATTAAACAAATAAAAGATAAAAATAGATAAAGATAATTACTTCATTCTAATTAAACAGCTTGCTTACAAACCACATGGTTCTGGATTCAGTCCCACTACGTGGCACCTTGGGCAAGTGTTTTCTACTATAGCCTCAGGTCGACCAAAGCCTTGTGAGTGGATTTGGTAGACAGAAACTGAAAGAAGCCCATCGTATATATGTATGTGTGTGCATATGTTTGTGTGTCTGTGTTTGTCCCCCCAACATCGCTTGACGAACGATGCTAGTGTGTTTACGTCCCTGTAACTTAGCAGTTCGACAAAAAAGATGGATAGAATAACTACTAGGCTTATAAAGAATAAGTCCTGGAATCGATTTGCTCGACGAAATGCAATGCTCCAGCATGGCCACAGTCAAATGACTGAAACAAGTAAAGAAAAATATTCACACACACACACACTAATTTGAATACCAATTGTTAAAAATTATTGGATTTTATATGATAAATATATGTTCTTCAGGAAAACCATTTTTTTTTTTTTGAAGAGAATAAGGTTGTGAAGATTATTAAATAAGCTTTGAAGCAACTGAAAAAAACTTCTCTTTTTCATTTTTGGCTTTTCTTCTTAAGGCTAGGGAAGTTGGAATTTATCAGTTTTCAGTTCACTTAGAACTGGATCCTATTTTTGTTTCTGTTATAAGAAAAATAAATAAGAAATATTGATTTTTTATTTAGGTACTCGATGATAAATTTATGTAAAGTTTGTAACAAAAAAACAAAACAAAATAATAATAATAATAATAATGATAATGATGATGATGATGATGAGACTGAAAATATCTATATTGAGCTGAGAATGCTAGATTTGAAAGTTTTAAGGGAAGTAATTAGTTTTGTTGCATTGGCTGCAAATCATTTTCCTGGCAATCAATATGTATAGCAAATCATTGCTATCCTCCACACCCTCCTGTTGTTATACAGTATTTGTTTTTTTTTAAAGTTTGATGTTTATTCTATTAGTCTCTTTGCTGAACTGCTAAGTCATAGAACATAAAAACACCAACACCTGTTGTTGAGTGGTGATAGGAGACAAACACAGTCACAAAGACACACACACACACATATGACACACCTCTTTCAGTTTCTTATTTCTTTATTGCCCACAAGGGGCTAAACATAGAGGGGACAGACAAAGTTATTAAGTCGATTACATCGACCTCAGTGCAGAACTGGTGCTTAATTTATCAACCCTGAAAGGATGAAAGGCAAAGTCGACCTTGGCGGAATTTGAACTCAGAACATAAGTAAAGATGGACGAAATACCTATTTCTTTACTACCCACTAGGGGCTAAACACTGAGAGGACAAACAAGGAGATACAAAGGGATTAAGTTGATTACATCGACCCCAGTGTGTAACTGGTACTTAATTTATCGACCCCGAAAGGATGAAATGTAAAGTCGACCTCGGCGGAATTTGAACTCAGAACGTAATGGCAGACGAAATACTGATAAGCATTTCGCCAAGCGCACTAATGTTTCTGCCAGCTCGCTGCCTTCATGTTTATTCTATTAGTCTCTTTGCTGAACTGCTAAGTTATAGAACATAAAAACACCAACACCTGTTGTTGAGTGGTGATAGGGGACAAACACAGTCACACATATATGACACACCTCTTTCAGTTTCTGTCCAAATCCACTCCCAAGGCTTTGGTCAACCTGAGGCTATAGTAGAAGACACTTGCCCAAGGAGCCATACAGTAGGACTTGAACCTGAAACCATGTGGTTTAGAAGCAAACTTCTTATCACACAGCCACACCTGCACCTATTATTAAGAAATTATATTATCTATCAGTAACATCATTACCTTGTACAGTTTTTGTCTCTTTCCAGCTCCATCCGTTCACTCTCACCCTTTCTTCTGTAACGTGAGGAGTTATGTAGCTCCTCCATAGGAAGAAACATGTTCTGTTCTAGTTCATTCTTAAATACTCTAATTCCACATCTCCTTGTATAAAGCTGCCTCACTATCTACTGTTGTCCCACTCTGTTGAAGGTGATCTTTGTCTTGCAAGCCTCATGGCAACCTCACCAGTACTAGTGCTATGAATAAAGCACTCAGTACGTGATGTAAAGTAGCTGGCAATGGGAAGGGTATCTAGTTGTAGAAACCATCCCAAAGCAGACATTGGAGCATAATACTGTCCTTGGACCCTGTGGGTCCTGTTGGACCACCCAACCTATCCCAGCATGGAGCATGGACGTTAAATGACGATGATGATGATCATCATCATGACCATTAATACTCTTTTGTATTGGACTAGTGCAAGCAGAACTGAGTCATATTCAGTATTCCTAATTTGGTAATTTGTAATTAATAGTTTACAATGACGGGGTAGAGAGGACTTCCAAATAACTAGAGTGTTAGAACAGACTGATTAGTGTGGAGTTATTCACTAACATGGAATGGATTTGAACAGTGTGTGCAGGGGGTGCAAGCACAGCCACTAAAATGTTTTTTGTTTTTGGTTGGGAGCAATGAAAACACTTTGAAAATCCTCCTTAAAAACTGGATTTGCACCAACTAAACAAATTTCATTTCTACACTTACAGGCAGATCTGCTATTCCAAAAAATTTTCCTGCAATATCATATAAAAAGCTTATCTACTGATTACTTATTCTCAAGACTGACAGAGATTCATTATACTTAACGAAAATATTCTTAAATAGTTTTTCAGATACTGAGTGTGATCTGAGGGAGGTCTACTATTTCTTAAAATCTAAGTACTGTTGTCAATACTGACAGAGACTTGGTTATATTTATCTTAGATTTTTTTCCCAGACATTGGGTTGTGATTTTAGAAAGGTGTGGCTTTTTCTAAAAATCTCTTCACAATATCTTATTATATAAAAGCTTATCTGAGGACATTTACCAAAACTAAAGTACATATATAGATGTAAGTAACACTCTGATAACACTGACCACAAAGTTTATATCCTGGCATGTCAGAATTTAAATTTCTTTGATAATTCTGTTATTGAAATGTCACTAATGTGTAGTTTTACATAAATACTTATAATAGATAAACTTTTATATGATATTGCAGGGAAAGTTTGTTTTTCTAAGCGCATCACACCTCTAAAAACTTCTGATTAGCTTTCACTATTTCTGATCATATCTTCTTTGGTCTTCCGCTTTAATAACTTTTTCCCACATGGCATGGCTGTGTGGAGACACAGGCACGACTGTGTGGTAAGAAGATTGCTTCCCAACCACATGGGTCTGGGTCCAGTCTCACTGTGTGGCACCTTGGGCAAGTGTCTTCTACTATAGCCTCTGGCCAATGAAAGTCTTGTGAATGGATTTGGTAGATGGAAACTAAAAGAAGCCCATCATATATATATATGTATATATCTATGTGTGTGTGTCTGTGTTTGTCCCCTCATCACTGCTTGACAACCCAGTGATTTTAATATCTGGCCATCTGGTAATTGGATGCCTTCATTGTTGACGACCTGTCGCCTTCTCATGATGAATATTGCACACTTATCCTATGCCTGTATCTTTGCTGATGAGTCTTACAGTCTGTATTAAGGAATCCATCTCATATTCATTCTTAGTAAAAAGCTTTAGATCATCCATGTAGAGCAAATGGTTAACTTTTCCCTTACTATTTTCTGAACTGATACCCTGCCTTTTATTATCATAATCACTATTATCATTATTATTATTATTATTATTATCATTATTATCATTATTATTATTATTATTATTATTATATGTTGTTATTATTATTATTATTATTATCATCATCATTATTATTATTTTTATTATTCATCATTCAACGTCCGCTTTCCATGCTAGCATGGGTTGGACGATTTGACTGAGGACTGGCGAACCAGATAGCTGCACCAGGCTCCAATCTGATCTGGTAGAGTTTCTACAGCTGGATGCCCTTCCTAATGCCAACCACTCTGAGAGTGTAGTGGGTGCTTTTACCATGCCAGTGGTACACAAAAAGCACCCAGCACACTCTGTGAAGTGGTTGGCATTAGGAAGGGCATCCAATCATGGAAAGCATGTCACTAGAGACAACTGGAATCTGGATAGCTCCTGTCAAATGATCTAACCCATGCCAGCATGGAAAACGGACGTTAAATGATGATGATGTGTATGTATGTGTGTGTGTGTGTGTGCCCTCATTTTAACATTGCTTGATTGCTGTAAATGAATGTTATTCATTTCCAAACTTCTGTAAAAAAAACATGTCTGGGCATGGGAAAATATTACCTCACTTGGAAAGAGGTAGGGCATCTGGCTGTAGATGCATGCATGGAAAGATGGACATTAAAAGATGATGATGATGATGGTGATGATTGTATCGAAAGTACTCCATGTAATATGTGTACTGTGTCTAGTAGTGATTTCCCTATTGTTATAAGGGTCTCTTTCTGTTTTCAAGCCCCGCCTGCTGGTTATCTCTATTTTCAGATCATTTTGGGATTGGTAATTTGATAAGGGTGCACTTCCTTTCTTGGTAGTCCTTGACATGATTACTACTACTACTACTGCTGCTACTCTACTACTACTACTACTACTACTACTACTACTACTACTACCACCGGATTAGCAGATTCTTTAGGTTGTGAGGGAAAATGCTTAATGATATTTGTCCCAACTTTTTATGCTCTGAGTTCAGATCACTTTGGCATCAACTTTGCCTTTCATCCCTTTGGCATCAATAAAATAGGTACCAGTTCTTTAAGGGGGATCCTGTCAAAATTGCTGGCCTTGTGCCTAAATCAGAAGCCATTATTATTATTATTAAAGTGGTGAGCTGGCTGAATTGTGTTAGGCAAAATGCTTTGTGGTATTTGTTCCAGCATTTTATGCCCTCACTTCAAATCCCAGCACGATTATCTTTGCCTTTCACCCTCTTGGGATTGATAAAATAAGTACCAGTTGTGTACTTGAGTTGATATAATCAAATGGACCCTCCCATTTCTGCCAGCTCGCTGTCTTTTGGAACCAATATTATTATCATAATAATAGGCATGTATGAGTAACTTCCTCCAGCGCCTTTGTGCCTGTCCAATGAAGTAAATCAGGACAAATTATATTTAGCCAAACTAAAATGTTAACTAGACTTTGACAGAACTGTTGTAATTGGCTTCACGAAATAATAGATTAATGCTTTCTCAGATAAGCAGGAGACCACACAGTTCATGGGAGAATTTTTAGTCAATCAGGAATATATCTCAAGTGCAAACACTTGATATTTCATAACCATAACCATAAGAGATCCAGGGGATTGTCTTGACTAGAAAGCCAGGCAAACATTTAAGGTTGTTCAGGTTTATCACATGTTTGGTTGGTTGGCTGTTTAGTCCCACATCTGCTCTTATCTAGAAGGCCTATATTCAAAGGCATTCTAACCATGACCATCATGTCCTATTTTTATTTTCTATAGAATTAGAATATCTATGACTACATTATGCACCTTGTTTCTTTTTTTTTTTCCAAAATAGGGTAAAGGGTAAAGATCCCCTTCAGTCATGAATAAGCATGGGGATTGTACCTAGAAAGTCCCCCTTCGAGACACAAGTCTGGACAAGGTTATGGAAGGCCTTTTATCTTTTCAGAGTCAATAAAATAAGTACCAGTTGAGCACTGGGGTTGATGTAATTGACTATCCCCTTTACCACAAATTCCAGGCCTTATGCCTATAGTAGAAAGTATTATCATTACTATTATTATTATTATT
The DNA here is from genome assembly GCF_006345805.1 of Octopus sinensis. NCBI lineage: Eukaryota > Metazoa > Mollusca > Cephalopoda > Octopoda > Octopodidae > Octopus > Octopus sinensis. Next base: position 21,231,501 of record NC_043003.1, read on the forward strand.
ATTATTACTACCTGACTGGCCCTCATGCCGGTGGCACGTAAAAGCACCTACTACACTCTCAGAGTGGTTGGCATAGAAAGTCTGTCCAGCTGTAGAAACTCTTCCAGATCAGATTGGAGCCTGGTGCAGCCATCTGGTTCGCCAGCCCTCAGTCAAATTGTCCAACCCATGCTAGCATGGAAAGCGGACATTAAGCGATTATTATTATTATTATTATTATTATTATTATTATTATCGTCATCATTATTGAGTGAGAGAGCAGTGCATACCATCAAAGTGACACTGGGGAAAATATATGAAGCCCAGTATACCCATCATGACTACCCATCTGATAAGGGTACACCAGGCACATGCATCAAAACCATATGTGCATGACATGGTGATCTCATATCAAGATAAACAGCACATGATCTTGCAGATGGGGCCCAGTTAGAATTTTCTTCAAATTGAGTAGCCCATCCCATTCAAAAGGTCCCTGAATAAGGGTTGTTTAAGGATGATGAACAAAAGGTGAATTATCCAAACCCCAAAGAATTCCTCTCAACACATGGCTATGATGCTCCCCAACTACTTCTGCTCATGATCAGAGATGCACATATTGTCAGCCACCAAGGCACATGCTCAACCAGTTATGGTCAAACAACTGACGAGCAAATCTGTGGTATTGAGCAGAATATTTGCTATAGCCCATCTTTTATACCAAGACAAAATAATGTACATGATAACAGTTCCAATCAGTTAAGATCAGAAGCCATGAGAGCCTCTGCCTGGTACTGCATCAGGACATTTATCATCATCATCATCATCATCACCACTACCACCACCACCACCATTATCATTATTATATTATTATTATTATTATTATTACTACTACTAGTTAAGGCAGTGAGCTGGCAGCATTTCTTCCAGCACTATGTTCTGAGTTCAATTTCAACGAAGGTCAACTTTGCTTTTCATCCTTTCGGGAGTTCCATTTAAGCACTGGGATCAAATGTAATTGACTAACCCACTCCCACCAAAATTTCAGGCCTTGTACCCATAGTATAAAAGATCATTAATTAACTAGTTAACCATTTAACTAATTGTTTATTTGATTAATAGTTAAGTCCGGCAAGCAGTCAGCTAGGTTCATCAGAATCCTTTTGTTGCCATTATTGGCATAATGACCCTCTATGCACAATTTGACATCAGAAACTCGTAAACGCTGTTACCTTAGCATTTTACTTTTGAAGCAGATTCTCTGACTTTCACAAGCGCTTAACATTACCTTTTATCTTTCCTGGATCAATAAAAGAAAAACCAGCTATAGGGATCAGTTCCATTGATTTATATATACTATATAATTTCATTCTATAACAACTGGTTTTGTGTGAAAGCAATAAATCATTATTTTGCTTCATAAGTTTGTATTGACTCCTGGCGCACAAACGTATGCAAAGGTTAAAGCAGCCATTTTGAGAAGTCCTGGTTGAATTAACTCTCTCTCTTTCTATCTGCACGTGTGTATGTCTGTCTGTGCATGCATCTCATCTGTGTGTGTTGTGTGCTTATTGTTTCTTATTATAGAGCGAAAAGTATTGTTTTTTTGTATTCATGTTTTTCCTCTATTTCCATAGTGATGTTTAATCAGTAAGAAAAAAATAATAGGCTTGGCTGTTCCTGGCAAAAACCTAACGCTACAACACAACAACACAAATATACTAACATCATTTCACTTACAAGAAAAAAAAAAAACACTACATCAAATGACATCACAGCAAGCTGTTACTTAAAAATGTGACCGGGAAGAACTATGGTTTATGAAATTAATACTACCTGGTTCCAACACGTGTTGCGTGTCGCAGTCAGGGCTAGGGAAGAGAAAACATCTGTTTTCTTTACTGCCATCATGTTTGTGAAAAAACTACTTCTTAAAGTGGGAGGTACAACCCCTGGTGGGTGGGTAGAAAATTATATATGGGTGCTTGTGAAAAAAGGGGTAAGTAGCCAGGGAGTGGGGAATAAATGTAACTTTCATCTTAAATCTTTTGTATGTTTCAGTCATTAGACTGTGGCCATGCTGGGGCACTACCTTGAAAAATTTAATTTAATGGAGTGGTTGGCGTTAGGAAGGGCATCCAGCTGTAGAAACGTTGCCAGATAAGACCGGAGCCTGGTGCAGCCTTCTGGCTTCCCAGATCCCCAGTCGAACCGTCCAACCCATGCTAGCATGGAGAACAGACGTTAAACGATGATGATGATGATGATGATGATGTTCTCAACCATCAACCATTTTTTTTTACCTATTGACCCCTTTGTTTACTGTTTTGTTCTGGTGGATCCACATAGCCATTCAGTGTTTAAAAACTACTTTTATATTATATTATATTATATTATATTATATTCGTGGGGTAGGGGTCATATTTTGCCAATTAAACACAAGTACTATTGTGTATGTGTTTAATTAGCAAAATATGACTATTCTGAAATATAACAATATCTGATTCAACACGATTTCACATCAAGAATCTTACAAAACAGGCACACACACACATACATACATGTTGAGTACCTCTTTCTTTCGTTTATCCACTCACCCGTGTATGTTTGTGTGTGTGTGTGTGTGTGTATATATATATATATAGTGTCGGTGGCACGTAAAATGCACCATCCGAATGTGGCCGATGCCAGTGCCACCTCGACTGGCTTCCGTGCAGGTGACACGTAAAATGCACCAATCCGACCGTGGCCGATGCCGGCCTCGCCTGGCACCAGTGCAGGTGGCACGTAAAAAGCACCCACTACACTCACGGAGTGGTTGGTGTTAGGAAGGGCATCCAGCTGTAGAAACATTGCCAGATAAGACCGGAGCCTGGTGCAGCCTTCTGGCTTCCCAGATCCCCGGTCGAACCGTCCAACCCATGCTAGCATGGAGAACGGACGTTAAACGATGATGATGATGATGATGATGTTCTCAACCATCAACCATTTTTTTTTACCTATTGACCCCTTTGTTTACTGTTTTGTTCTGGTGGATCCACATAGCCATTCAGTGTTTAAAAACTACTTTTTATAGGTGTTTTTTTCAAAATTCCTATTTTGTTTTTCATACATTCACTTCTACATGTTTGCAGTAGTAATCTCCCACATATTAGAAGCACTGGAAAAATACAGGATATTACAATTTCTCCCTCCGACTTAACTAAGCAATGAAAATATTTGTAATGAAATACTCTGGCTATGTGTTTCAATTAATTTTGAAAATGATTGCTAGTTTGGGTAACTTTTCCATTATTAAGCTGGTATTTAGGACATAGAATTATGAAAGGTTTTAATTTAAATATGAGTTAATTTAAAACAATGTATATATATATATATATATATATATATATTATATATATATATGTAGGTCCCGGGTTGATTCGGGGTTAACCACAGTAAATAAGGTACTCAATACATAGCAGAGTAAAATTAATTTATTATATAGAAGGAGCTTCTACAGGACTAGAACTGTTTCATTCAAGAGAAATCATCAGGAAGCTCTTGATGATTTCTCTTGAATGAAACAGTTCTAGTCCTGTAGAAGCTCCTTCTATATAATAAATATATATATATATATATATATATATATAATATATATATATATAGGTGCAGGAGTGGCTGTGTGGTAAGTAGCTTACTTACCAGCCACATAGTTCTGGATTCAGTCCACTGCATGGCACCTTGGGCAAGTGTCTTCTACTATAGCCTCGGATTAACCAAAGCCTTGTGAGTGGATTTGGTAGACAGAAACTGAAAGAAGCCCATCGTATATGTGTGTGTGTGTGTCTGTTTGTCTCCCCACCATTGCTTGAGAACCAATGTTGGTGTGTTTACATCCCCGTAACTCAGTGGTTCAGCAAAAGAGATGGATAGAATAAGTACTAGGCTTACAAAGAATAAGTCCTGGGGTTGATTTGTTCAACTAAAGGCAGTGTTCCAGCATTGCCACAGTCAAATGACTGAAACAAGTAAAAGGGTATGAGTTAATTTAAAACAATATGTTCTGATTCATAGAACCAAAAGTCAATCTCAGGCAAGTTAAAATCCAGGTGTATAGTACCACGTTAAAACAGAGTGTGTCTTCACATCATAAAACCTGAAATTGTCTCAGGTGAGTTAAAATTGAGTGAGTCTGAATTTGTTCCAGAGAACCAGAGGAGACAGAGTGGATTGATATTGACTGGGGCAAAATGGAATGAGTTTTGTATTGTAGAACTCAGAATGGTCTCAGGTAGGTTAAGTCCTTCCTGAGTTATACAGACTCATAAGGCCAGTTTCCCAGTTTTTCTGATGTATATATATCCCTCACATGGATGGGATGCTGGTCTGTCACCAGATTAATCATTTTTGCCAGCTGAGTGGACTGAAGTGTTTTACTCAAGAACACAACACATTGCCCAATCCAGGAATTGAAACTACAATCTTATGATCACGAGTCCAACACCCCTAACCACTAAGCTATGCACCTCCACTAAAGTAAGGTTTCTTCCCAAGTCATACAGACTCCTAAGGGCCGGTTTTCCGGTTTCATGGCATATATTTTCCTCACCTGGATGGGACACCGGTCTGTCACAGGACAACTCATTTTTGCCAGCTGAGTGGAGTGGAGCAATGTGAAATGAAGTGTTTTGCTCAAGAAGACAATGTGTCACTTGACCCAGGAATTGAAACCACAATCTTATGATCATGAGTCCAACACCCCTAACCACTAAGCCACATGCCTCCACTCAGATGGATTGGTAATCAAAATATCTTAACCGTACCCAAAACAAATATTATATATTTATTTCTTTATTGCCCACAGGGGGCTAAACATAGTGGAGACAAACAAGGACAGACAAAGGGATTAAGTCAATTACATCGACCCCAGTGTGTAACTGGTACTTAATTTATCGACCCCAAAAAGGATGAAAGGCAAAGTCGATCTCGGCAGAGTTTGAACTCAGAACATAACAGCAGACAAAATACTGCTAAACATTTCACCCAGTGTGCTAACGATTCTGCCAGCTCGCTGCCTTACAAATATTATATATTTCAAAGTACTGAATCCGATTCTCTTCACTTTCTCAATTCATGAATAATATTGCCAATCAAAATATTGCTGTGTCTATAAATTCTTGAACCAAGAATTTCTAACGACTTCTCTTAATCTCTATGTAGCCATGATTGTATCACACAAACCGGATGTCCTCATCAGTTTCAGAAAAACTACATCAACCTAAAACAGCTGCTAACTCTTGACAAAGTGAAAATACAATCTTACACTAAAGTACTTTTGGTACTCATATACACTCACTGCAACACACACAACTCTTTCTCTCTCCCCTCACCTTCTCACCTACATCCCCTCTTATTTTCTCACATTCTTTGTGTCTCCCCTTCACTCTCTCTCTCTCTCTCCCTCCCCCTTGCTTATTTACCAATTCTTTCTCTCTGTTATTCCAACTATCTTTCTGTGGCATTCACATGCTCCCCATCCTTTCACTCTTTCTGTCCCAGTTTCTCTCTCTCTCTCTCTCTCTCTCTCTCTCTCTCTCTCTCTCTCACATACACACACACACACACACTCACTCACACTCACACATGCAGAAACAATTTTTTACAGCCGCACACATGTTCTGTTACATTCACATTTGTACGTACATACACACTATCACATTCTTGCTACTTCATACATGCACTCACACACACACATGCACACTCTCTCTCTCACACACACACTCTCTCTCTCACACACACTCTCTCTCTCTCACACACACACTCTCTCTCTCTCACACACACTCTCTCTCTCTCACATACACATACACAGTCTATCTTTCATACACTCACACACACTCTCTCTCCACATGCACACACTCTCTCTCACACACACACTCCTCTCTCTCACATACATATACACAGTATATCTTTCATACACTCACACACACTCTCTCTCTCACATGCACACACTCTCTCACACACACACACACTCCCTCTCTCTCTCTCACACACACTCAGACACACAGGCATGTTCATACAGACATTTATTCAGTGTATGCAAGGTCTGCAATGAAATACTCTTGTGGTATTTTGTTATTTTGTTAAGTCTAATCATGTTCCAGTTGTTGCTTGTCTCCTTGGCACACGAGGAATTTCAGTGTCAAAGCTGTAGCATAAGGGTAACCCAGTAGGCTCAGTCTGTGCTTTGCTTTTGGCTCTTGTCTCAACAGATATATAGTCATATCTTTAGAGCAATACGTAAATGTCACACAATCTTATACCTGTCTTTCCAACAAAAAAAAAAGAAAGCAAAACAAAATTTGCATGTGTGTGTGTGTGTATCAATATCTATCTATCTATCTGTCTGTCTATCAATATATATATATATATATATATGCCATGATAGATCAGTAGCCACTACACACATTTTTTTTCTCTCCTTGTTTCTTTCTGTGTTCCTTTCTGAGGAAGAGCATAGGCTCGAAACATAAAAGACTTTTTCAATTCCTGAGCATTATATTAATACATCTGTTTGTTTTCTACACCACCTGTCTTTGTCTTTTGTTTTTTTCGTGAACTCTCTCTCTCTCTCTCTCACTATATATATATATATATATATATATATATACATATATATATATATATATATATATATATATATATATATATCTCCGGAGGCTCCCTTGTATGTACATATCAATATCTATGTATGTGTGTATGTGGCATGTGGTCAGTTACAACAACAAGAGTTCCAGATGATCCGATCAATGAACCAACATGCTCGTGAAATTAATGTTTTTATGTTCAGAAGTTCAAATGCTGATGGGGGTTGACTTTGCCTTTCATCCTTCAGGGGTCGATAAATTGAGTGCCAGTTGAGTAATCAACTTAACCTGTCCCTCCACTGACAAAATTCTGTGCTAGTGAACAGGTCACGGTCTCAAAGCGATGAAAATATTTTGACAAATTGAATTTAAATGTTGAAGTGAATCTAGCAGTTTTTGTGTATTTTTAAATGGCTTATAAACACCTTCCACACTGCAATTGTTTTTGTTTCAGCACACAATCTCAGATTAAGGCACTTGCTATGCAAGTACATCTCCATAATATAAAAATATAAAATTTTCTAAAATGCCATATGGCTTGAAGGGTCCACTTATGTAGAATAGGAATCAAAGAAGTCCATAAGTAAAAATTAGTTGAGGTGCAGGTGTGGGTGGGTGTGTGGTAAGAAGCTTGCTTCTCAACCACATGGTTCTGTGGCACCTTGGGCAAGTATTTTGTACCATAGCCTCAGGTGAACCAAAGCCTTATGAGTGGATTTGGTAGATAGAAACTGAAAGAAGCCCATTGTATATATGTATCATCATCATCATTGCTTAACGTCCGCCTTCTATGCTGGCATATGTATCGGATTGGTGCATAATTTTTGCGGCTTTTTTTCAACAAATTTTATTCAACAAAAACAATAGCAATATCTAACAAAAACATCTTTAAATGATGGTCTGACCATCTGCCAAGCAAATGGGAAGTAATAATTGAAGTAGATGGTGAATATGCTCCAGAATAATCATTTAGCTATTGTTATTGTTAACTATTGTTATTGTTGAATAAAATTTGTTGATAAAAATCCGCAATAATTATGCCCCAACCCAATATATGTGTGTGTGTGTGTATGTGTTTGACATCATCCCTCCCACTGCTTGACAACCAGTATTGGTGTGTTTACATCCTAGTAACTTAGTGGTTTGGCAAAAGAAACCAATAGAGTAAGTACCAGGCTTTAAAAAAAAAAGTCCTGGGGTGCCTCAACATGGCCACAATCAAATGAAAGAAACAAGTAATAGGTATGGAAGAAGTCCATTGGTTGGATTATACATGTCGTTCTAATTCTCTATAAATTCTTCCTGCAAAAACAAAAACACTTCCCCCCAGTTCTCTCTTGCAGCAGTCTTCAATTGTCTTTTGCAATATTTTATCATATGACAGCTAAATAGTAAACAGATATGTTTCAGAGAAAAGCTAAAGCAGGTACAAAGAGAAAAAATTCAAAACAAATGATACACTGACAACTTATGCAGGGACCTTGTTGTAATACTTGCATGTCAGACAAGCTCAACCTGCAAGTCCTTGTACATCATTACAACATTACATTTTGTAACTTTGAATGACAGGTGGGGTTGTAGCTGTCCAGATCTTATGTACAGGTCTATTGAAGTCAAGCTTGAGAGTGGGGGGGCTGTACAAATCTCATATAATGTCAATTACCATATGAGTCTTGGCTAGGAGGGTTCATTCAGGTAAAATAGGAATTAAAGGGGTCCATAAATTTAAAAAAAAAGTGATTGAGTATCACTAGTATAGAAGAAGCCCATTGGTTGGATTATACATGTCGTTCTAATTCTCTATAAATTCTTCCTGCAAAAACAAAAACAATTCCCTCCAGTTCTCTCTTGCAGCACTCTTCAATTTTCTTGTGCAATATTTTATCGTATGACAGCTAAATAGTAAACAGATATGTTTCAGAGAAAAGTTATAGCAGGTACAAAGAGAAAAAATTCAAAACAAATGATACACAGACAACTTATGCAGACAACCGTAGCAAAAACAAAAAAAAATTAACTGAAGTATGCCAACATTGTGTATTGATTACAATGTTTATGGAATGTCAAAAGAAGTGGGTGGAGGGGAAAATGATAGCTTTTAGAGATATTTGAGGAGAGAAACTGGAAAAAGTTTATTCAATATCTTGGATAAGACGTAAAAAAAAGTAACAGAAACTAAACTAAGAATTCCTCTGAAACAAAGGAAATATATATATTTATGTATTTATAGAAACGGTTAACTATTCTTATTTGAAGTGTCTTTACAAATTCCATGTCTTAACTATAGTTAGAGAGGAAGTTCAGAAGAAGAAATTTATTGGAGTTGCAAGCGGCACATACAAGATCTAGTCTCTAGTAATGCAATGCCGCTGCTACTACCACCACCAACACTATGATGATGGCAACGATGACCCCCACTACCACCACTGCTAATAATAATAATAATAATAATCCTTTCTGCTATAGGCACAAGGTCTGAAATCTTAGGGAAGGAGGAAAGTCAATCACATCAACCCCAGTGTTTGACTGGTACTTAATTTATTGACTCTGATAGGATGAAAGGTAAAGTCAACCTCGGCAGAGTTTGAACTCAGAACATAAAGATGAATGAAATGCCGCTAAGCATTTTACCTGGCGTACTAACGTTTCGACTAATAATAATAATAATAATAATAATAATAACAATAATAATAATGATGATGATGATGATGATAAATTTTTTGTAATATTGACACAAGGGCTGATGGGGCTGATTACATTGATCCCAGTCTTGTCTGGGTTTTGAGTTTATTATTCACAGAAAAATGAAATGCTAAGTCGGTCTCAGCAGAATTTGAACTCAAAGCATAACACATATACTAAAATTGGAACGATACAGAGAAGATTAACATGGCCCCTGTGCCAAAGATGACATGCAAATTCATGAAGTGTTCCATAAATTTTCATTGGCAGTACCCCAGCATGGCTACACCCTTTGGGCTGAAACACATAAAAGAAAAAAATAAAAGGAAAACAGAACAAATATACAACTAAGCATTTTGTTTTTTCAACACCCTAACAATTCTGCCAGCTCAATGCCCTATAATAATCCTTTCTATTATGAGCATGAGGCCTGAAATTTGGGGGAGGGGGGATAATCGATTACATCAGCCCCAGTACTCAACCATACTTATTTTATTGACCCCGTAAGGATAAAAGCAAAGGCAACCTTAGCAAAATTTGAACTCAGAACATAAAGACAGATGAAATATCACTAAGCATTTCACCTGGTGTACTAATGATTCTGCCAGCTCACTGCCTTCAGTGACCTATAATAATAATAATAATTTCTAACATAGACACAAAATCCACAAAAATTTAATGAGTTAATTGATTAACTCTTTAGCATTCAAACTGGTCATGCCCAGCCCAAATATTCTACTTATTTTATGTTCAAACTGATCAGATTTGGCCTCTCGTACATACCCTGTAATGTTATTCTATAAATGCACAATCACATCATCATAATCTTGAAGCTTCAAGATAATGTATGATTAATTCAAAATAATGTGAATGAATAAGTATTGCATTTGACAGAATAATCTGAATGCTAAAGGGTTAAATTAACCCAGTACTTAACTGAGATTTTGTTGATACCTAAGAGCATGAAAGACAAATTTGATCATGGCAGGATTTGAACTCAGAACAGGAAGGTCTGAAACAAATATTGTAATATATATAATTTTTTTGACACTAATGTTTTTGCCATTCCAGCCACAATTAATGGTTTCTAATTTATGCACAAAGCCAGCAGTTTTAAGGGAAGGCTGTTAGTTAGTTGATAGCATTGACCCTGTTTGTTTCAGCTCTTTGCATTCTGAAATCAAATCCCACCATACCCTTCTTGGATGGAAGGGTTTAATCCTTTAGCATTTAAACTGCTCGTATCCAACCCAAACATTCTTCCTGTTTTATGTTCGAACTGATCGGATCTGGTCTTTCACACACACCTTACAATGTCACTCTAAAAATAAACAATCTGTTCATCAAAATCTGTAAACAATGAGATAATGCTTAATTAATTTTAAAAAATGTGAATAAATAAACATTACATTTATCAGAGTTAATGCAAAAAGGTTCATCCATCACCTTATTGTATTTTATTACTTGGCACCTTGAGTGCCTTTCGCAGAGTCCATTCCATAGTAAGCATTCTGGGCCAGAATATCATGCAAGTATTTGATACCAGGATACTGATTTGAGAATAGTTTCCTTCTTTCTCCTAACAGTCTTGGGGTCTCTGTAAGAGGTTAAGATCACTGCTTTCTTTCTTGGCTGAAAGATTAAAAAAAAAGGAAAAGATCAGGTAGTATTTGATTAATCAGTAATTTAGTACTTTGACCTGTGTGTGACTATAATCCTATTGAAGTACACTATGTATTAATGTCTACAAGAAAATCAAGCTCCAGTATGATATATTTGAATAATGGTGTTGCTATTTAGCCCCATGCCAACCTTCAAGGAGCATACTTATGATTAGATATGTCCCAGGAGATTGCATCTAATGAAAATATTAATCCGCTGTACAGGGACACTGCCAGACTAAGCAATGCACTGGATTACCTACATAGACCACATACATAGATAAACAATAGGCTCCTATTACTGTACTCTCTCTCTCTCTCTCTCTCTCTCTCTCTCTCTCTCTCTCTCTCTCTCTCTCTCTCTCTCTCTCTTTCTCTCTCTCTCTCCACACACACACACACACAGTCTAGTATGTTGTGATTTTCAGAATGGATCAGCCATATAAAGACTTCTTTACTGGTTCGCTAAATTAACGTAAGATTGTGAGGGTTGATTGTAACGTGATGGAGATTGTTAGTGGTAGCGATTGTGATTGTGGTGGTGGTGATTGTGTTGGTGGTGGTGGGGATTATGGCGATGGGAGTGGTGATTGTGATTGGAGGTGGTCCTGGGGCTGTATTGATGACTGTGGTTGTTGCTGTTGACGGTAGTGGTAATGGTTATTGTGATTCATGGTGGTGATGTCGGTGACTGGGCTTAGTACTAATGGTGGAGGTAGTGCAGGTGGTAGTGGTAGAAGTGATTGTAATGGTGGTAGTGGTGATTGTGGGGATGGTAGTGATGGTTGTAGTGGTGATTGTGGAGGTTGTGGTGGTGATTGTGGTGGTTGTAGTGGTGATTGTGGTGGTAGTAGTGGTGATTGTGGTGGTAGTAGTGGTGATTGCAGTGGTAGTAGTGGTGGTGATTGTGGTGTTGGTAGTGGTGGTGGCAGTAGTAATTGTACTAGTGATTGTGGTGGTGGTAGTGGTAGTTATGATTATGATTGGTGCTGGTGTTGAGAGATGATTGAGACCTGAAGAGACAACTACAAGCTTGTTGAATGTAACTTAATTTACCAACGACAATGAGTAGACCAGTCAGAGAAAGAGGCACAGCAGCAAAGTACATTAAAGATAGCCAAGATTACAGGAATCAATGGGATAAGTTTAGTAATCTGTGGTGCTATATGATGATACTGAAATAGAATTGGCAATCTATTTGATATTTCGAGATCATTGCTATCACACTAAATTTGCTTGGATAGAAATAGATACAAAGTAGTCAAGCATTGATTCTGATGTGCAGTGTAATTCATATTTAAAGTCAACACAATTTCATTTCATTCTTTAAGGTATTGGTAATAATAATAATAATAATAATAATAAATGCCCTGATGCAGTACCAGGCAGTGGCTCTCGTGGCTTCTGATCTAAACTGATTGGAAGTGTTATCATATACATTGTTTTGTCTTGGTGTAAAAGATGGGCTACAGCAAATATTCTGCTCTATACCACAGATTTGCTTGTCAGTTGTTTGACCTTATTCTATCAGTATTTGGCCATGGCCAGCTTTATGAAGAAGGAAAGAAAACTTAAAAATTCTTTTGAAGGAAACATCAGTCAAAGGATGTTAGGTGGGGAGAGATTTTTTACAAAAAATTTGGCGCAGAAGTGGCTGTGTGGTAAGTAGCTTGCTTATGAACCACATGGTTCCGGGTTCAGTCCCATTGCGGGGCACCTTGAGCAAGTGTCTTCAACTACAGCCTCAGGTCAACCAAACCTTTGTGAATGGATTTGGTAGACAGAAACTGAAAGAAGCCCGTCGTATATATGTTTGTATATATATATATATATATATATATATATATATATATGTTCTTGTGTGTGTATACATTTGTGTGTCTGTGTTTGTCCCCCCAACATCGCTTGACAACCAATGCTGGTGTATTTATGTACCCGTAACTTACCGGTTCAGCAAAAGAGACTGATAGAATAAGTACTAGCTTACAAAGAATAAGTCCTAGGTCGATTTGCTCGACTAAAGGTACTGCTCCAGCATGGCCACAGTCAAATGACTGAAACAAGTAAAAGAGTAATAAAAGAATTATTAAACTAAAAACTTGGTTTTGTACCTTGTCTTATATATAAAATACTACAATTAGCTAGTAATAATAATAATAATAATCCTTTCTACTATAGGCAGAAGGCCTGAAATTTGGAGGGAGGGGTTAAGTCGATTACTCAACTGGCACTCAATTTATCAACCCCTGAAGGATGAAAGGCAAAGTCAACCCCCATCAGCATTTGAACTTCTGAACATAAAAACAGACGAAATTCTGCAAAGCATTTTGCCAAGCATGCTAACAATTATGCCAACTTGCCTCCTTAATCAATGTTCGAAAATTGATGTCATATATATATTTTGCATAATATTAGTCATTATAGATATCAATACCAATTTCTGACATAAAAAAGACACCATGCCCACTGAGGTGTCTTGAACTATGTATCTGTCACTTGTCAGATGGCCACGTTATTGATTATATTACTACAGCCTGTCTATCATTCCATCATCTTCAATTGTGCACTAAAGACTGTCTTTGTTTTTTCAACTGTGCTATTGTTTATCTCAACAAGATAATCATATGACATGATTTTTTATTCGAGGAAGTTGTGTTTCTCTTCTTACAAGCATGACAATGAAGCAAAGCACAACTAGTTAAGACAGATATCATTATATGGAACGGACCATATTCAAGCAAAACTGGAGCCTCCATGTAACTATTCAGCCTGCAAGAAATAGCAGTCAAATTTTCCTGAAACTACATCTTACTGTCTTAAGTCAATAAATAGAAAGGGGGAAAGGACACATTAGACAATGTAGTCCTAGGATGCCTCTTAAGAAATAGCAAAATTACAAACAGTGGGATAGTTATAATTATAGTGTCTGTGGTCAGAAGTGTGGTTGATCAAGGTTGACCTGGGGCTAAACAACATTTGAGTCTTAGGTACTAAATAATGGAGCAGTTAGTATAGCCATGATAGTGTGCAATAACCATTACCAGAGCATTGGTCAAGCACTGTCTCACTCAGTTATATCAGCCTTAGAGTTCTTATATGAGTAGAACTGACTAGACAGTATTGGTCAAGCATTGCTTTTGTCAGTTACCTCAGTGTTATTGGTCTTGTACAAGTAAATCTGACCACACAATGATCACCCATTGTTTCATTCAATCCCCTCGGTATTGTAGCTCCTATATATAGAACTGACCAGACATCAATCAAGCATTGTTTTAGTGTTATAACTCCTAAAGAAGTAGAACTGACCAGATATTGGTCAAGCATTTCTCTAGTCAGTAGAGGCACATGGCTTGGTGGTTAACTGGCACTCCATCAGTTACGACAACAAAGGTTCCAGTTGATCTCACCAATGGAACAGCCTGCTTGTGAAATTAACGTGCATGTGGCTGAGCAACCCACAGACACGTGTACCCTTAACGTAGTTCTCAAGGATATTCATCACGACACAGAGTTTAACAAGACTGACCCTTTGAAAAACAGGTACTACTCATTTTGTCAGCTGAGTGGACTGGAGCAATGTGGAATAAAGGGTCTTGCTCAAGGACACAACGCGTCACCAGGAATCGAACTCACGACCTTGTGATTGTGAGCCAACTACCCTAACCACAAAGCCAGCACATGGCTTGATGGTTTGGGCATTGGATTCATGATTGTAGGATTGTGGTTTCAATTCCTGGACAAGGCAATGCATTGTATTCTTGAACAAAACACTTCATTTTATGTTGCTCCACTCCACTCAACTGGTAAAAGTGAGTAATCCTGTGACAGACTGGCATCCCATCCAGGAAGCAACCAAGAAACTGGCCCTTTCCTCCTTACAGATTAATGTGAATTAACTATTATTTTAGTTGGCTCTGTCCGTATTTTTTCTATACACATGATATTGACCAGGGCTGCTCAACTATATTCACTACAATAACGTTCATCATCATCATCATGGCTGTTAGTATGGCCATGATAGTGTGCAATAACCGTTATCAGAGCATATGTGTGTGTGCGTGTATAAATGTATGTATGTATAAGTATATATATTGTTTGTAGAAATACAAAAATCTGAGGGAGAAGCACACTCTGAATATTTAGAGCAGTTAATATTATAATGGGGAAGGCCAATAGCCAAGGCTGAAGAGAGACAATTGTTTACTTACGTGGTGCTTTGAAGACCTCAAGGTGGCGGCGCAGCCGAAACTCGATGACCAATGGCAAAGGGAGATAATCACCTAGTGTATACTTTTATAGAGAGGCATTTAAAATAAAATAATAATAATAATAATAATGAAATTGTTGTATACAGTGCTCAGGTGCACCACAATTTTCCCCTCCATATTTTGAAGAGGGCTTAGGCCAGCAGTGTTTGGGGTCTGAAGTTACTCCATAAGGCTCAACCCCTTATGAGCGAGAAACCCAGGATAACCCCATAAACCAGACCCCATTATCATATATATATGTGTGTGTGTGTGTGTGTGGTCTTAAGTGTAACCAATCAGTTAAAATTTTGCAAAAAACACAGAGAAGAGAATATTCTGTTTTTTTGCAGCTGTTGTGATCTTTCTTTTGTCGCACCTCCTTTTTATTTCTCACAGCAAAATAAGTTTCTTTTAATGGATTTATAAATCAGTCGATTAACACATGGATGTAATAGAGTTGTTTAATTGCTTCAATCGTTAAACTTCAGCTTTGGTGTATCAGCAACTTCAAAAGTTTCAAGTTAGCTGTGTCAATATCCAGTACTTAATCGAGTATTCATTTCATTGGTTTATATTGTAGGAAGTGAGGTTGGCACTGGAAGGGTACTTCACAATTCCTTACATAGTCGTGGAAAGGAAAATAGCAGGAACAAGAATCTCCGAACAAATAACAATATTTATTTTTCTGTCTGTACAAGTGTTACATCTCTGGACATTGGTTGCTTGGACGCCTTGGGGGTGGAAGCAGCAGGGTTAGTAGTCAGACACAATGATACAAAGGCAGTCACAAACTCACAACTCACAATGTCGCTTGCTGTCAAAATTCCTGCTCCACGGTGCTGGTCCCAGTTGCATCCGCTTCGGTCAGCAGCAGGGGCGAAGAGAGAGAATGGCGGTCAAGCCTAGCTCCTGCTGATGACTGCGCATGCACATAAGGGGCTTCGGGCAGCCCTTCTGGAAGACTCTAATCCCTGTGCATGCGTGGATGAAAATCCAAAAATGGCATCTGGAACCAGGCATCACTACAATATTTACCAAATTGTTTTATTTGTTTTCATTCATTAAACTAAAGCCCTGAAGGACTTACTCAAACAAATTGACCCCTGTATTTATTTGTTAACGTTCGGTACTTATTCTATCCGTCTCTTTTGTTGAACTGCTAAGTTACATGGACATCAGCAAGCCAACAATGGTTGTCAAGCAATGGTGGTGGGGACAAATGCATAAAAAAATGCATACACACACACGCACACGCACACTCATACACATGCACACACACACACATATACACATGCATATAGTTCAACCAACACACAAACTCAACCACATATTTACAAACATCGACAATTCTCTTAACTCAAAAAGTCCTGTTGCTTTGTTAGCAACTAAACTGGTTGCTAACTCTCTCAAGAACTTAAATTAAACTCATAGAAAAATTTCACACATACACACACACACACATATGGTGCTAAAAGTAGAACACAAGAGAATAGGAAAATAAAAAAGTAGGAAATGTCTTTTACATTTTGAGCATTCACACTTCATCATCATCATCATCATCGTTTAACATCCGTTTTCCATGCTAGCATGGGTTGGACGGTTCGACTGGGGTCAGGGAAGCCAGGAGGCTGCATGGTACCTTAGGCAAGTGTCTTCTACTCTAGCCTCGGGCCGACCAAAGCCTTGTGAATGGATTTGGTAGACGGAAACTGAAAGAAGCCTGTCATATATATGTATGTGTGTGTGTCTGTGTTTGTCCCCCCCCAACATCACTTGACAACAGATGCTGGTGTGTTTATGTCCCTGTAACTTAGCGGTTCAACAAAAGAGACCGATAGAATAAGTACTAGGCTTACAAAAAATAAGTTCTGGGGTCGATTTGCTTGACTAAAGGCGGTGCTCCAGCATGGCCTCAGTCAAATGACTGAAACAAGTAAAAGAGTAAATATGAAATCTTGTGGGAAATTTTTTTTAGATCACTGCAAACAGCAAGTTTATTATCATATACCTAAAGATGGTCACAGGTGGCTTTGTATAAAAAAAGGTTAGTCAATGGACATCTTGGTTGTCTGTGGTTTATCAAACAACAAATCCCTTGTGTACAATTGAACAAAGAAGCTTCTAAGTGGTTGCACAACCTGTTATGAATAGCAGTCAAATCTCCTTCATGTCACACCCCACTAATATTAAAGTTAGGAAACACACATTGGATAATGAGTTAACAAATAAAACACACTGTGTCTGAAAAAAGAAAGAAAAAGAAAAAAAGGGAAGGGATGGTCACAGCTGGAATGCTTTTCATCATAGATATACTTTTCTAGATCAGAGCTGATCTGGCACCAAACAACAATAACAACCTAATTCTTTGTATGATTTACATATACCTGGAGAATGCTTTAATTCCACTCTTTTCTCGGTGTTAGCTCTATAACCCTTTAGCATTCAGTATATGTTTTGCTTTGAATTAATCAAGTATTATCTTGTAACTTCAAGTTTTCAGTGATGTGATTGTTTATTTATAGAATGACATTGTAGGGTAGGTGTGAAAGGCCAGACTTTGCTGGTTTGGACATAAAACTTGTAGATCATTCAGACTGAAACTGCCACTACCACAACCACCTTATTTATTCCTCTAAATCTTTAAACTTCACCACCAACCACTCAATCACCATATTTATTCCTGTAAACCTTTAAACTCCACCACCATCACATTTATTCATGTAAACCTTTAACCCTTTCATTACTGAATTTCTGTTGAGATGCTCCGTGTTTCTTCCAATTATTTTAAATATAACAAAGCATTTAGTAAAATAACATCGTTATCGTTGAGCTAGTGGTAGGAACATAAATTGCGACTAAGATTTGGTGGAAGATTTGAATTCAAAACTTATGAAAACAAGACATTTGTACTAAAGAGCCAGAGCCGGTTTCAGCTGGGTTGGTAACAAAAGGGTTAAACTCCACCACATGTAAACCTTTAAACTCCACCATCATCACATTTATTCCTGTAAACCTTTAAACTCTACCACCATCACATTTATTCCTGTAAACCTTTAAACTCTACCACCATCACATTTATTCCTATAAACCTTTAAACTTTACCACCATCACATTTATTCCTATAAACCTTTAAACTTCACCACCATCACATTTATTCCTGTAAACCTTTAAACTCTACCACCATCACATTTATTCCTGTAAACCTTTAAACTTCACCACCATCACATTTATTCCTGTAAACCTTTAAACTTCACCACCATCACATTTATTCCTGTAAACCTTTAAACTCCACCACTTCTATTCCTGTAAGCCTTTATAACTTCACCAATACCATCACCTGTAAACCGTTAAACTGCCACAACCATAGGCATTACCTTATTTATTTATTTCTGTAAACCTTTAATTCCTAACCTGAGAACTTGGCTAAGGTAGATATCCAGTCTATTTTGATGCCATATGTTATGTTAAGATATTGACCTAACAATGAAAATTATATATTTTGTCTATAAGTGCTTAAGTGATGATCATAAGTATGTTATCACTACATCCCATAATAGCTGCCAAAAACATTTCTTGTTTTGTTTTCATGGTTAATGTTTCAAACGGTGTCTTTCAATCACTTTTCTAATTGCTTCCATCCCTCAAGTTATGAGAGAAGTAAATTCATCAAACATTTGCCAAAGACACTTACAGCTGTTGCCAAAACAGATACTGATGTCAGTCTAATCTCTGGCACAAGTTGGGATTGTGTGTGTGTTTTTTTTTTTATTTTAATTTTAATTTTTATTTCTATATTCATTTACAAAAAGAAATAACATGTTTTTCTAACCATATTTCTAATGAAATTACACATGTCTATTTGTTTTTGTTAATTTTTAAAAATTAAAACAATTTTTTTTGAAGACTTTAGTAAAATAACTAACTTCTCTATAATGAATGGCATTGGAAAATTTCCCTTCACCCCAAATTAAGCTGGTGTTTGGAACTTGACAAAAGGTTCTAATGTAAATATCATCATTGTCATCATCGTTTAACATCTGTTTTCCCTGCTGGCATGTGTTAGGCAGTTTGACAGGAGATGGCCTGCTGGGGAACCGTCCAGATTCCAACTGTTTGTTGTAGCATGGTTTCTATGGCTGGATGTCCTTCCTAATGCCAACCACTTTACAGAGTGCACTGGGTACTTTTCTACATGCCACTGGCACGGGTGTGTTTACACAGCACCAGTACAAGTGCATTTTATGTGACTCCAGCACCTGTAAAGACCTGTATATAAGGATGACAGTGTGTCTACTTAGCCGGGCACATCTCAAATACAGCAAATTGCTACAACTCCCAGTCCCTTCTAATTTCTTCATTGAAGCCCAGGATCCAAAGATCCTTTTTCACCATTTTCCTCCCACGTCTTCCTGTGTTTACCCTTTCCACAGGTTCCCTCCACATTTAAAGCTTGGCACTTATCATCATCATCCAGTGTTTTAAATTCAGGTTTTGTCCCTGTTAATGGGGGTGGCTGGATCTACCTCAATGCCATAGCAACTGCCTCCACACCATCTCGTCATCTTGCCTAGTTTTGGGCATCCTCCTTTTTCAAACCACCCCTCCCAATCTCCTCCTCCACCTGTCCTCCCCAGCACCTTTTCTTCGGTCTACCTTGCTTTCTATATATTTTAATTTAGATATGAACACTTCAGAACGAGATGCCTTGTATAAATAATAACTTGGGGTGGTTTTAGACAAGTTAGTATAAACAGAGTTTACCCTTTTGACACCAGATCACATGAGACCATCTCCAGTTTCTGTGATACCAACTTCCTTTTTTAAAGTGGACTAAGTTTGTAGAGGTGTGTGGCTTAGTGTTTAGAGTGTTAGAATCACAATCGTAAGATTGTGGTTTCGATTCCTGGATCAGGCAGTGCATTGTGTTCTTGAGCAAAAACACATCACTTCACGTTGCTCCAGTCCACTTAGTGTGGATTAGTGGTTAGGGAGTCAGACTCAGGATTGTAAGATTGTGGTTTCAATTTCTGGACCAAGTGGTGCCTTGTGTTCTTGAGCAAAAAAACATCATTTCACGTTGCTCCAGTCCACTCAGCTGTAGAAATGAGTTTAGGCAAAAGATGGATGGGCTCCACCAAGCTTTCTCGCCCAAGATATGCTGCATGGCTACAGCACTCCAACGACCACCAAGGGGTTGATGAACTTGTCTTGTCAAGTTGACCCCTTCGCATTCAGCTTACTCTGTCAAATGGAATGCTTATTCATTCACATTGTTTTGAATGACCATGCATTATTATCTCATAGTGTAAGGTGGTGAGCTGGCAGAATCATTAGCACGCTGGGCAAAATGCATAGCAGTATTTCGTCTGTCCTTACATTCTGAGTTCAAATTCTGCCGAGGTTGACTTTGCCTTTCATCCTTTTAGAGTTAGTAAATTAAGCACTAGTTGAACACTGGGGTCGATGTAATCAACAGATCCCCTCCCCCAAAATGGCATCCCTTGTAGCAAAATTTGAAACCATTATTATGTCATAGCTTCAAGATTTCGATGATGTGATAGTTTATTTTTTAGAATGACATTGTAAAGTAGGTGTGAGAGGCCAGATCTGATTGGTTTGAACATAAAACAGGTCAAATATTTGGGCTGGATATGACATCAATTATGTTCTATACACCAGCTGAGTAATGATAGTTATTTTACTATTTTCAAATTTGATTGAAACAAAGACAATATATTTCAATGGAATCTTGGTAACAAAAGGATTAACAAGTACAAGTATTCTCACCATTGTTTTTTTTTTTATGATTTCATATTATTTCATTTCATCTCAGTTTTTATTACATATCAGGGAATGGGCTTCCGAGAAAATTAATGACATAATTATACTATCTTTTATCTACAATGGGCTTCTTTCAGTTTCCATGTACAAAATCCTCTCACAAGGCTTTGGTTAGCCCAAGGCTATATAGTAAAAGATACTTGCCCAAGGTGTCACATAGTGGGACTGAACCTAAGCCATGTGGTTAGGAAGCAAGCTTCCTATCACAAGCCATGCCTGTGCCTATCTATTACATTATATTGTATTCCACATGTTATAACAAAGATAAATCTCTTATGTATGTGGCACCATGAGTAATTGTCTTCTATAACCCTAGGCCAATCAAAGCCTTGTGAGGGGATGTGGTACAGAGAAACTGAAAGAAATTTGCTGTGTGTGTGTTTGTGCTTGTATGTCCACAATAGCTCTAAACAAATGTTATTATCATGCAAGTAGTGTCATCTGTTTCTAGGTCTCCTGTGGAAACATGTTCACACATAGGGAAATAAATACCTTAATTGAAAATAGGCACGGATTGTCTACAGGAGGGGCATCTAACCATAGAAAATTTGCTTCAATAAATTCCATCCGAACAATGTAATCATGGAAAAGTGGATGTCAAAAAGATGATGATGATATTCACAAATGCATAAATGTGTGTGTGTGTGCGTTTGCGTGTTCTATTCTGTATATCTCAAAACAGTCTTAATCTCCTTACAAGAGTATTTTAGTTCTGCACAAACCCAAAACTCACCAAAATAGTCTATTTTCCATAAATATCCAAGTGACTTGAGATGAGGTGTTGCTAATAAAGGTCATACTTTTTCTGGGCCATAAACTTCAACTTTAGAGACGAAAAACTTTTGAAGATATTTTTCTATGCCTATTTACAATCTATTTGATTGGTTTCCAATTATTATTTAGGTATGGGGTAATGGACTAGATTTGAAACTATTTGTAAACTAACACCCTTATCTACTAAATCGCTGATTCATGTACAATTCATGTATATTTAGTAATATTTTCCATTTTCATTATTTACATCTGACGGATATTTGTCCTCATCTTGTTTGTTGTTAACACAACATTTCAGCTGTTAGCAACAAACAAAATGAGGACAAATATCCGTCAAATGTAAATAATGTACATAATTCCTTATCTCTTAAATATAGAACTGTATTTTCATTTTAATTCGATAATAATGGTAGTTATAATAATCCTTTCTACTAAAGGCACAGGGCCTGAAATTTTGGGGGTAGGAGGTTGATTACATTGACCCTAGTTTTTAAGTGGTACTTATTTCTCCTTCAATAAACACCATCTGATCTATGTGAGCATGGCTACCAAATTTCGTCTGCCATTACATTCTGAGCTCAAATTCTGTCGAAGTCGACTTTGCCTTTCATCCTTTCAGGGTCGATAAATTAAGTACCAGTTAAGCACTGGGGTTGGTCTAATCGACTTAATCCATTTGTCTGTCCTTGTTTGTCCCCTCTATGTTTAGCCCCTTGTGGGGTCTTGGTCCCCAACATTAAACTAAAAAGAAAGAAAACAAGAGTGAGCCATAACATGGTTGTTTGATCTGTTGGAAATAATAGCCAAATTTCTCTCAAATGAACACCAGCATTTTTAGAAAAGAAGCTTTGATTCACTCAGAACTATAGAAGATATTTCCCCCAGTGTTGTGATACAGAATGAAACCTGGAATAATCATCTGAATTGACCACCAAGTCCTGGGCAATTCATTAAATTGCATTTAGTGGCAAGGTCCCTGCTTGGGAATTCATAAGCCTTGGGAAGCATAGAGTCACGAGAGCTCCTATGCCTGCACTGGCCCAGGATTTTGCTACCTGTCAAGGCTCCAATAATGAATCAATCAACAGAAGATTCAAAGGTGAGCCACATTGGCCCAACAGTGTAAGGACATACCTTGATGTCTTGGGAGTGAGTCTTTTTGGCTAAGAGCTAAAGAGGTTCTGTGCCTCAAACGTAAACCCAGGCAAGCAGAAGACTATCAGTGTAAATTGTAAATAAACTGGCAAAAAGCAACAGGAAACCACAGCTGTATCTTTCCCAAGAAAAATCAGTAATCTTCAGAATTTGGTATTGATGTCCACGGTTGCCAACACCTGTAGATATGGAGAGACAGGAGGGTTGTTAACTGTTATGTAGATTTGAATGTTTTACGATATGAGGTTTTAAATAATATCAAAATAATAACAAAGTCTGTCGTAATTTAACATACTGAGCCAAGTTAGGCGCTCGATCTGCTAGATATAGCAGTCAACAGTCCCTCAAATCATACCCAACTCTCTTTAAAAGGAAAAAAAAACATACATTCACACACACACACACAGAAAATGCACTCCTAGATTTCCCCCACCCATCAAAAGTCGAGATAGTCGTAGCTGGTGTTGATGTTTGCATCTAAACGATCTGGGCTGACTTGGTATTATTATATAAAAACGTCGCTATCAAGTTTCGTGTTCGTTAATAGTGTTCCACATGATCGCACTCGTTTGTTCATCCATGATTGCTTCCCTTGGACCCAGTGGAAGTCCAGTGGTTACGTGTGAATTGCGTGTATTTATGCTTGTATACATGCAAACATACACACGCACACACACACAAACATGTTCTTTATTCTTTTAGTGGTTCAGTCGATGGAACATGGCTGTACTGGAGCACCGCCTTGTTTTTGTTTATTTATTAGTCTTTTTTTTTCAGCTTTATTTAAGTTTTATTGCTGAAAGTTAGTGTATAATTGAGTTTAGTGACAGTTGACCTTCCTTGAGTATAACCTTGTAGAGTTGGTTGGCTCGGTATTTTGATTACATAAATACATGCATGCATGTATGAATGGATGGATGGATGGTGATGCAAATAGGAAAAGTAGAACTCAAAATATGAGCGTAGGCGCAGGTGTGGTAAGTAGCTTGCTAACCAACCACATGGTTCCGGGTTCAGTCCCACTGCGTGGCACCTTGGGGAAGTGTCTTCTGCTATAGTCCCCGGCTGACCAATGCCTTGTGAGTGGATTTGGTAGACGGAAACTGAAAGAAGCCTGTCGTATATATATATATATGTATGTGTGTGTGTGTCTGTGTTTGTCCCCCTGGCAATGCTTGACAACCGATGCTGTAGAATAAGTACTGGGCTTACAAAGAATAAGTCCAGGGGTCGATTTGCTCGACTAAAGGCGGTGCTCCAGCATGGCCGCAGTCAAATGACTGAAACAAGTAAAAGAGTATATATATATATATATATTAATATTTAAAAGAATCGTTAGCACGCCGGGCGAAATGCTACGTTCTGAGTTCAAATTCCACCGAGGTCGACTTCGGGGTCGATTAAATAAGTACCTGTTATGCACTGAGGTCGTGTAATCGACTTAATCACTTTGTCTGTCCTTGTTTGTCCCCTCTCTCTGTTTAGCCCCTTGTGGGCAACATAAAAATAAGAAACGTTAGCACACCGAGCTTAATGCTTAGTGGTATTTCGTCTGTCTTTATGTTCTGAGTTCAAATTCCACCGAAGTTGACTTTACCTTTCATCGATAAATTAAGATCTAATCGACTGGATCCCTCCCCAAATAATTTCGAGTCTTGTGCCTAGAGTAGAAAGAATATGGAACAGGGAGAGAGAGAGAGAGAGAGAGAGAGAGAGAGAAAGGGGAAGATGGGAGAAGTGAAAGCGTTGCTCAATTACTATTTTCAAGGCTTCAGTGTCTAAATCGGAGACCTAGCCCGAATGCTTGCAGCAAACTGGACCCTGTTAAAGACAGTCCCAAGTAGTAGTGTTAAACCGGACGACAGATTAGGTCTTATTACAACCACCGAGCGCGCGCAGTTATAAGATGGAAATTATATGCTTCGATACTGTTGTTATTGTAATCATTGTGTAGTCTCCACCCGCCTTGTTCAATTCTTATTGAACGGACATAATATGTTTAACATTATCCAGTATATCCTTCCCTTTTCTTAATATGACGGTATGTGATATGCGGAAGATTTAGCTACTATTTCTAACGGCTTAGATGATAACTTTCAGGCTGCTCCTTCTTAGTTTGATTCAAGGTAAGCTTGTGTCTTGACGTTGTTTCAAGTCGTGCAAGGGACATAATTCAGTTTGCATGCATGGATTTACTACACACGGTAGCACGTATTGTAGTGATTCACTACACAATTGAAGAATAGCGTCGTTTGTTTACAGATCTGCAAATACTGAGAGATTCCTAGATAGATGGTCTACTACCCTGCTATTCATACTCCCAGCCGTTCGAAGTATTTTGTATAGTTGAACTAAGTATGCCTGGACCATTAAACAAAATTCCCATTAAGTTGTGGTATTTTGAGGACAAATAATATTTTTTCCTATCTTGATAATAACATTGTTGTAAACTAGATAACATACACACATACGTATGTATCTAGATATATGTGTGTATATCTATCTATCTATCTATCTATCATCATCATCATCATCATTTAACGTTCATTTTCTTTGTGGGCTTGGGTCGGACAGTTTGACAGGAGCTAGCAAGTCAGAAGGCTGCGCCAAGCTCGTCTGTCTACTTTAGCATGATTTCTTTGGTTGGATGCCTTTCCTAATGCCTATCACTTTACATAGTGTACTGGGTGCTTTATATGTGACCCCAGTACCAGTGAGGTTACTAAATAACTTACAAGACCATACTCCTCAACTGAAAAGTGAGTAGGATCGAAAGAGGTGGCTTTGTTCCAAGTGATGAGAGGTTAGAGTATGAATAGAGGGACAGAAGTAGGTATCTTGCATTAAAGGAGATACAAGGCTACTTTAGAAGAAGAGAGGAAAGAGAGAGGGTGCTGCAGATGGAGAAAATTTGACAAGGGGCATAGGGGTGGCTGTGTGGTAAGTAGCTTGCTTACGAACCACATGGTTCCAGGTTCAATCCCACTGCGTGGCACCTTGGGCAAGTGTTTTCTACTATAGCCTCGAGCTGACCAAAGCCTTGTGAGTGGATTTGGTAGACGGAAACTGAAAGAAGCCCGTCATATATATGTGTGTGTGTATATAATATATATATATGTGTGTGTGTGTGTGTATGTTTCTGTGTCTGTAACTTAGCGGTTCATCGAAAGAGACTGATAGAATAAGTACTAGGCTTGCACAGAATAAGTCCTGGGGTCGATTTGCTTGACTAAAAGGTGGTGCTCCAGCATGACCACAGTTAAATGACTGAAACAAGTAAAAGAGTAAGGGGTTAGCAAGGATCCTATTAAAGAGATATTAAAATTTTATAGGTAGGCATATGTCAGTCTAGAAAGCATATTTTGTGTCAGCCACTGATGGTGATGTGGACCTATACAGCCACAGCATCGCCATCAGTGGCTGTATAGGCCCACACAGGAGTGACAGTCTTACATGTAGCGACTGCATTTGAACATGCTCTCCACCAGTGTTACGGTGCTTTCTGTTCTTTGAGTGCACTCTTCTTTGGTGGCAAGTTTTAGTTTAAAAATTTATATATCATTTAAATGCTAAATGACTTCTGCATCACTGTGCATGTGTGTGTGGAGATCTGACTCCTTTATTGATCAAGTCAAAACAGCCCCATAGAGGCTACAGGTCTCTATGATCTGCATTATTGGAAGTTAGCCTAGCAGCACATTGGGTTTCACCTAGCTTGTTTGAGATGACAGTTCATGGTACCTGCTTTGGATGTCAATTATACTGAGCCTAAAGAAAAGGGTTTACATGTGTAAATAGGTTAGTGGGCTTAACAAAACCGCAAAGGTTTCAAAAAGGGTTTATTAACATGCAACCAAGGACTATTAATTGTTAGATATTATATGTTATTGTTTAGCCCTGATCAGCAAACTTATTATTAAAGCCATTCTGGCCATGACCATCCCTTATTCAGATACAGTGTATCTAGGAGTACATTATTTACATTTAACCTTTTGGTTTTTAAAACAGTGTGGTATGGTTTTGTGGAAGATTCTGCTGCTATTTCTAGCTGGTTGATCAACTGCATATAGCCTCTTTGGTTTATGCATTTTGTTACTGACATTGTTGTTGTTGGTTGTAGCAGCAGCAGTAGGAAGAGGTGGGGGTAGTAGCAGCAGCAGCAGTAGCAGTGGTAGTAGTAGTAGTAGGAGCAGCAGCAGAAGTAGTAGCAGGAATAATGGTGATGGTGATGCTGATAGTAGTAGTGGCAGTAGTAGTAGTAGTAGTTGTCGTAGTGGTAGTAGCAGTAGCTGTTGTAGTTGTTTTTCTCCTTTGATTAAAGTTCTCAGCTCCTCATGTTATAAGATTGAGATTAAACTTAAATACATACGAGTTAAGTTGTTCAATGTTCGAAATTACAAGTCATTATCAACAAGGCTCTACTTCACTTAATTAAAAACCAAACTTAAAACACCATCAAATTCATTAAATAAACAATGTTGATGGACAAAGATATTTATTGAAAACATCCCAGTATTAGTGAAGACGAAATAATTGGGTGGGGTCAAGAGGGGATGGGGTTGGGTTTTTCTTGTTTCTTTTTTTTTTTTTTTTTATAAATATAGGTTCAGTCTTGGCTGTGTGGTAAGATGTTTGCTTCCCATCCACATGATTCTAGGTTCAGTCCCACTGTGTGGCACCTTAGGCAAGTGTCTTTTAATATAGCCAGCCTATGCCTTGTGAGTGAATTTGGTAGATGAAAACTGAAAGAAGCCCATCATATTATATATATATAGGCGTAGGAGTGGCTGTGTGGTATGTAGCTTGCTTACCAACCACATGATTCCGGGTTCAGTCCCACTGCGTGGCACCTTGGGCAAGTGTCTTCTACTATAGCCTCGGGCCAACCAAAGCCTTGTGAGTGGATTTGGTAGACGGAAACTAAAAGAAGCCCATCACATATATATGTATATGTTTGTGTTTCTGTATTTGTCCCCCCAACATCACTTGCCAACCGATGCTGGTGTGTTTACGTCCCCGTCACTTAGCGGTTCGGCAAAAGAGACCGATAGAATAAGTACTAGGCTTACAAAGAATAAGTCCTGGGGTCAATTTGCTTGACTAAAGGTGGTGCTCCAGCATGGCCACAGTCAAATGACTGAAACAAGTAAAAGAGAGTAAAAGATATATATATATATATATATATATAATATATATATATATATATAAAGAAATACTGAAAATAGGACAAGAATGCAAAACATCCGGACAATTAGATGATACAAAAAGGGACAACAAAAACATCCAGACAGATGATACAAAAAAACAAGGATGGGTCACTCGGAGTCTTCTTTTTTCAGTCAAGTTCCAGATTATCTTTGCAATTTCGGCTGGAAAGACTGAAGATGGATTATACGAAAATTTATTATTAATCACGACAATTCTTTCGACACATCTAGCATAGATTCCTCACAGGTGGGACACTCAACAACTGGTTCAGGAGCATCCGGTGATGCAGGTGTATCTCATCAGGTGATAAATAGACACAACTAATTAAAATAACAGTTCAACAATGTAACTATTTATCACCTGATGAGGTACACCTGCACTGCCAGAAGCTCCTGAGGGATCAATGTGTCGAAGCAATTGTCATGATTAAAAATAAATATATGTATATTCTAACTTCCATCATGCATTTGCCATATACTTAACGATCACTGTGAAGGTGACTGTGCTTTACCATTAAGCTACTTTGTGTAGACCATTCGTTTTATTATTCAATCATCATCATCATCATTGTCATCGTCTAACGTCCATTTTCCATGCTAGCATGGGTTAGACGGTTCAACCAGGGTCTGGGAAGCCAGGAGGCTGCACTAGGCTCTAGTCTGATCTGGCAATGTTTCTACAGCTGGATGCCCTTCCTAATGCCAACCACTCCATGAGTGTAGTGGGTGCTTTTTACGTGCCACTGGCACAGGGGCCAGAGGAGGCTGACAACGGCCATGATCGGTTAGTGCTTTTTATATGCCACCGGCACGGAAGCCAGTCAAGGTGGCGCTGGCATCGGCCATGTTCAGAAGGTGCTTTTTACGTGCCTCAGGCACGGGTATCACAACCACAATTTCCATTTGATCTTTATTTTGATGTTGATATACTTGACTCAGTAGGTCTCCTCAAGTACAGCAGGTAGCCCTACGATCCAAGATACTTTGAATGGGCTGGGACTGGTTATGTGAAGCTGGTGTAGGATACACCGTGGACTCACTTTATTTGTCGGGTCACATCATTTCTCCAGAGGTTTCGGTCTTTTGTCATTGCCTCTGTGAGGCCCAACGTTCAAAGGTCATGCTTGACCACCTCATCTCATGTCTTCCTGGGTCTACCTCTACCCCGGATGCCAGTCTGTCATAGGTGAGCTGCAAGATGCAGGAGGAAAGAGTGAGAGAAAGTTGTGGCAAAAGAGTCAGCAGAAGTTCACCATTACCTTCTGCCAGAGCCGCATGGCGCTTAGGTGTTTTGCTCATAAACACACACATAGCCTGGTCTGAGATTCGAACCCGCGAGTCCGCTGCTCTAACCACCAGGCCATGTGCCTCCACTGATGATGACTTAGCAGGAACATATTGGAAGAGAAACCCAAATATAGATGTATTATACATCCCAACATTCATCACCACCACTATTTTCATGACTGATTTCCTACATGTGCACATGTATGTAGGTCTTCTCCAGTACTGCATGTTACCACTTTCACAGTTCTTTATTGTCTCCTTCATGAATCCCAGTTTCTTGAGATCAGTCTTCTTCACCACTTCTTCCTATGCCTTCCCCATTTAACTCCTTTCTCTAACTTCTGGTCACTTCAAGTACTTAGCATTTCTTTATGCAACTGATGTCCTTCATAAGCATCACACAACCACTCTAGCACAGTCTTCTCTCTTGTATGCTACCTTTGATTTCTCTTCTATCCAACTGTTCCATCTGCTCATTCATGCTTCATCATTCAGGCTCACTGACATCACACATCCAATGAGACATATTTAGTAAATTTTTCTTTAGCCATTGGAGATTCTCCATATTCAAGTCCCACCTCTAGTTACCATACAGCTTTTCATTTTGTGCACAAGGCAGAAACGTTAGCACGCCGGGCGAAATGCTTAGCAGCATTTCGTCTGTCTTTATGTTCTGAGTTCAAATTCCGCCAAGGTCGACTTTGCCTTTCATCCTTTTGGGGTTGATAAATTAAATACCAGTTACATACTGGGGTCAATCTAATCAACTGCCCCCCTCCCCCAAGTTTCCGGGCCTTGTGCCTAGAGTAGAGAAGACATTAAGAGAGAAATCCTTTATTACCAGCAGAGTAAAAAGATCCCTGAACTTTACCCCATCTCATTCTTAGTCTGGTCATTATGTTTTCGGAACACACACCTTCACTGCTAATTAAGCAAACTAAGTAACAAAAGTTATAAACTATTTCTAGGGAACCTTCTGAGCATTTGAAGGAATTTCATCATCATCATTATCATCATCATTGTTGTTGTTGTCGTCGTCATCATCATCTTAATGACCACTTGTCCATGCTTGCATGGGTTAGATGGAATTTATTGAAGCAGTTTTTTACTGGATACACTTCCTGTTGGTAACCCTCACTTGTTGCCAGCAAGATAATATTTCCCAATTACCAGATAGGTTTTCACAGAACATTGGAAATTGATGACACCGCTCATATGATAGTGACTCTCATTTACAACTCTTGCAAACACAGACACACACACATGTTCTTCTTTCAGTTTCTATCTGCCAGATCCACTCACAAGGCTTTTGTCTGTCTGGAGCTGTAGTAGAAAACAATTGCCCAGGGTACCAGGCAGTGAAACTGAACTCAAAATCTTATGGTTGGAAAATAAATTTATTACTCATACAACTATATCTGTGCCTGTATAATAATATTAATAATAATAATAATAACAATGGTTTCAAATTTTGCAACAAGGGCAGCAATTATGGGGGAGGGGATGAGTCAATTACATCGACCCCAGTGTTCAACTGGTACTTATTTTATCGACCCCAAAAGGATGAAAAGCAAAGTCGATTTCAGCAGAATTTGAACTCAGAACAGAGCAACAGGCAAAATACCATCCAGCATGCTAACGATTCTGCCAGCTTGCCACCTTAATAATTATAATAATAATAATAATAATCCTTTTTACTAAAAGCACAAGGCCTAAAATTTTGGGGAAGGGGACTAGTCGATGTCACCGACCCCAGCGTTTCACTGGTACTTAATTTATCAACTCCAAAAGGATGAAAGGCAAAGTCGACCTCAGCAAATAGGAATAATACTAATAATAATAATAATAATAATAATAACAATAATAATAACAATAACAATAATAATAATAATAATAATAATAATAATAATAATAACAATAATAATAATAATAACAATAATAATAATAATAATATTTTTCAAGGAATTCACATAACTATACAATACATGTGCATACCAGTATAGCACATCGTGTGTTCTTCCGATTTTTTTTTTTCTATGAACAAATATAGAGAAGAAAAATGCTGGCAAATATATTAAAAATTGTACTCAATTAAAGTAAAGAGATAGAATACTTATCATTTCTCTTATGGTTCCTCTCTCCCTCTCTCTCTCTGTCTCTGTCTTTTTCTATCTCCTTTTCTACCTTATTCTCTCAGCTGCCATCGTCTTCAGAAGCAGACGTCTCCAGCCTCAGCCTGTCAGTCGCTTACCAAGGCTTAGCTCCCAGTTGTCAAGTGTAATCGCGCATATCGATCTGATGTGACACTAACGGTCGTCCAAACCTTCAAACTGGAGATAGATGCTAAGTAACGTGGTACGAGGGAAGCAGTAGTGATCGTAGAGAAAAGGCCCAAACACAGCTTTCATAGTAGCCTTCATTTAAGCTGGTTTGATTGATTAGTATTAAAAGTATTAACCACATAATTGCTGTTATTATTGATTGGGTGATTGAGTGAGGAAGGGAAGGAGTGATTGGGGCGAGCATGGGACCGTCAGGTAAGGATGGGGAAGGGATAGTCGGAACGAATAGATATTTCCTCTTTCTGCTGCTTAATTTTCTTTTGAGAATTGGCAAACAGCTCCTGTTCCCTCTAGCAAGAAGGAGAGAGAAAAAAAACGATAAAGAAACAACTAATCTTACACAAATATATTTTGTTTACGTCTGCAAACCAACGACGATATAACTTTATATACATATACACACAGATATATGACTACATATGTTCAACAATGTGTACACAGAAACGATATGTTTTTGTGTGTCTTATTTTTTTTGCGTGTCTCTGTATTCTGTGTTTGCATAGCTTCAATTACGCATGACCCGACGCACTTATATATACACTCCGTAAGTACGCCTCCGAGTGTAATGAACTGTGTATATAAAACTTGCAAAATATTCTATACTTATATATGTGTGGTAAGTAACTTGCTTACCAACCACATGTTTCCGGGCTCAGTCCCACTGCGTGACATCTTGGGCAAGTGTCTTCTACTATAGCCTCGGGCCGACCAAAGCCTTGTGAGCGGATTTGGTAGATGGAAACTGAAAGAAGCCCGTCGTATATATGTAGATATACATATGTATGTGTGTGTCTGTGTTTGTCCCTCCAACATCTCTTGACAACCGATGGTGGTGTGTTTACGTCCCCGTAACTTAGCCGTTCGGCAAAAGAAACCGATAGAATAAGTACTAGGCTTACAAAGAATAAGTCCTGGGGTCAGTTTCCTCGACTAAAGGCGGCGCTCCAGCATGGCCATAGTCAAACGACTGAAACAAGTAAAGAGAGAGTGTATATATATATACACTCTCTCTTTATATATATATACGTTCTGTGTGTGTGTGTGTGCTTGTTTACTTATTTTTGTTTACTACTATAAACACACCACAATACGGCATGACACACACTGCTGTGTGTATTAGAAAATGTGTAAATGTCTCTCTTTCAGTGTGTGCGTGTGTATGCTCTATCTTTGAAACCCGCGACAGTCGCACCATGACACAGCACACACACACACACTTGCATGTGTGGACAGACAAATCAACACAGAAGGAAGAGATGGACCCAACACAAAGACACGCATATATATATATATATATATATATACATTCGTACTCCTGCATACACACAAACATATATCACAGGCTTCCACACAGTTTCCATCTACGAAATTAACTTACAAGGTATTAGTTGACACCTGAAGCTATTGCAAAAGACACTTGCCCAATGTACCACACATTGGGATTGAACACCAAACCACATATTTGCAAAGTGAACGTGTTAACCACACAGCCTTGCCCTCCAAATTTGTGTGTATATTTCCAAGTGTACATGTATGTGTGTGTGTGTGTACATGCACTTAAAACTGTTTAAATGTAGGACTAATTACATTTGTTGTGTGTGTATGTATGTATGTATGAATGTATGTATGTATGTATGTGTGTATGTCTATGTTGCATGTCTGTATTTGTGTTCCTATTTTTGTATGGCTCTGTTGTGTGTGTGTGTGTGTGTGTGTGTGTTTTACATAGCTATTAGACTTTTTAATTTTATGTCTATATTAGTTATTTGTTTTGTATGTATGTAATTATAGCTGTACACACTTCTATAGCTATATATGCATATAAGTAAGTATGCATATACAATTGTATATGTATGTATGTATGTATGTATGTATGTATTAATGTATGTGTGCATGTGTTTGTGTGTAAATAACAAACGTACATGCACATATCTTTATTTTATATAGGGAACAAATAAAATCTATAAAACAAACGGGAGCTGAAATAATTTCTCTTTTATTTTGTCCTTAAGAGCTCTAGGAAGTATTAGGCATGAAATCTCAGTTTTTATCCCAGATTTTAACCTGATTTATGCAATTGTGTGTCTACTTTGACATCTGTATCTGTAAATGTGTGCATATGTGTGAAGATTTTCAGTTGGAATCAAAATAAGCAATCAGTTCCCTAATGCTTATCAACGTTTGTTGGAAAACATCAGTTGCCTTTGTGTGTGTTGTATGTGTTCCTGCATGTGTCTCTATCTACACATACATGTGTGTGTGTGTGTGTGTATATATATATATATATATATATATATATATAGGCGTAGGGGTAGCTGTGTGGTAAGTAGCTTCCATACCAACCACATGGTTCCGGGTTCAGTCCCACTGCATGGCACCTTGGGCAAGTGTCAGCCTCAGGCTGACCAAAACCTTGTGAGTGGATTTGGTAGACGGAAACTGAAAGAAGCCCGTCGTATATATGTATATACATATATATGTGTGTGTGTGTTGTATATGTTTGTATCTGTGTTTGTTGCCCCACCATTGCTTGACAACCGATGCTGGTGTGTTTACGTCCCTGCAACTTAGCAGTTCGGTGAAAAGGACTGATAGAATAAGTATTAGGTTTACAAAGAATAAGTCCTGGGGTCGATTTGCTCAACTAAAAGGTGGTGCTCCAGCATGGCCACAGTCAAATGACTGAAACAAGTAAAAGAGTATGTGACCGTGTGTGTACCGTTGGCGATTTTTTTTTTTCTTCTGTCTTCCCTTCTCTGGATCTTTCCTTCT
>NC_043003.1:21271073-21293573 GCF_006345805.1 Octopus sinensis
ATGTGTGTGAAGGTGCATGGCTCAGTGGTTAGAGCGTCAAGCTTACAATCGTGTGGTTGTGAGTTGGAATCCCGGACTGGGCTGCATGTTGTGTCTTGAGCACCAGTTCACTCAGCTGTAGAAATGAGTTGCAATGTTCACTCTCTTGCAAGCCTTTTGACAGAACTGGCAGAACATTGGATAGAAGGCATCATTTATCTATTCTGATTCATCCTCTTGGATGATCTACTAGTCTATCATAGACAGCTTTCCAGATTTTTGTACTAATTCCAGACAGCTAGTTTGTGGGATTGAATCACACAGAAGTGGCTGTTGTCAAGGATTTGAACTCAATCCCTATGAATTAGTGGACCAGTGTCTTGTCTTTCAGCCACTACACCTCTGTTTCATTTATAAAGCGTGCTTTCTAATTTGCTAGCTTTGGTGATCCCACTATTGCTAGTTAAGAGTTCTTTGTAAAACATCTGCCTACTTCAGTACCTTGGTTACCAGTTGTTAATAGCAACTCAGATAACAACCCTTACAGATTAATCAATAACATATGCAATTAGTTTAAAGTTCTGATTAAGATAATTGAATTAATCATTGTTTCCCTAATACTGCTCCTAATTGCCTTCACTTCTCATGATTTCGTAGACCTACCTACCCAACTCTTTCCTTTTCAAATCCATCTTTTTATTTTTTTTTTTGGAAAACTTCTCAGCTTATGCTTTGTTTTGTTTTGTTTTGGGGTTTTGTTTTAGTTTTTTTTTTTTTGAGAGAAACATGAACTCGATATCTTTTTGAAGTTCATTATTTTGAAGTCTGATATGTATCTACACGTATATGTCTACTTACATCCACACACACACACATTCTTTTTATACATCTATTATTTTATATGTATATACTCATATATTTTTATGAATAATATTTATATATATATATATATATATAAATAAGGCTTTATTTCCACACACGCCAGCTTAATTTAATTTGTCCTCACTCAAAAGACACCTGTTGTTATGTCCTGCTATTATTGTTATTGTATTTGTGTAACATTGTCTGTTTTTTTCCGTCCTTGTTTTTGTATACATTTGCTGTTTTCTTCCAAGGAATCTAATGCTCTTAGCTTAGTTTTTCCTTGGGGCTGGCCAGATTGGAGCAATCTCGAGTATAATCAGCTGAAATTGCGAAGATAATCTGGTACTCAACTGAGGAAAGAAAACTTCAAATGACCCGTCCTTGGTTTTTTTGTATCGTCTATCTGGATGTTTTGTTGTCTCATTTTTGTATTACCTAACTGTTTGGATATTTTGCGTTCTTGTCCCATTTTTTATTTTATATATATATGTGTGTGTATATATATATATATATATTATATATATATATATATATACACAGACACAGACATTTTTATACATATATGATTATATATATATGCATATGTATACAAATTAGAGAAGAACCACCATGTAGCAATTCAACAATGATATAATTAAATATACAATAAAACATTTACCTAGAACTAAATAAAGTACAAAATAATACTATTTATTTATTATTTTGTACTTTATTTAGTTATAGGTATTTTTATTTAGTTCTGGCCGCAGTCAGATAACTGAAACAAGTAAAAGAGAGAATAAAAGAAAGAACATGTATATATATATATATATTTTGGATCTTTAGAGCCTAGTGTGGATCCTAGCCCTAGCCTTGCCAGCTCCTGTCAAACCATCCAACCTATGCCAGTATTTGCATCCTGTTCACTTTGAACCACATCAGTGGATGGACCTTGAATAATGTTGCATAAATGGATAACCAGTCAAAAGTAACTGGATGCAAATGCAATTTGCTAGCTGAACATGCAGCAGAAACATATGTTGGACAATTTTAAACCAGATATGCTGCATAATTGATAAAAAAAATTTTTAAATATGCAGATGTACAGATGTACTAACCTTCATATTCATTGCAATTGTCATATATATATATATATATATATATATATATACATATGTATACACACACACACACACACACACACACACACATATACATAATCTTTACTTGTTTATTACTCCATATTCTAAATTATTACTGACAGACAGAGATACAAGGAGACATGTATAATATATTTAGATATATATATCTGCATGTTCATATATTTGTCTATATGAATTAGTCAATTATATCGAAAGAAATATTGAAGTCTAAAATTTAAAAAAATTTCATTAGAGAAAGAAGAGTGATGCATATGACCTTTGTTTGCTAGGCTTCCATCTCTGGTCAAGGAAAGGGAGGAAGAAATTATGATTCATGGGTCATCTTTCCACCAGAGAATATGTTTGAAAGCCTACAATGGTGTAGATATTGCTAAAAGCTCCTTAGGACCAGACAAGGGTGACAAACATCTAACTGATGCTGGTGTGTTTACGTCCCCATAACTTAGCAGTTTGGCAACGAGACCGATAGAATAAGTACTAGGCTTACAAAGAATAATTCCTGAGGTCGATTTGCTCGACTAAAGGCGGTGCTCCAGCATGGCCACAGTCAAATGACTGAAACAAGTAAAAGAGTAAAAGATACCTGTCAGCCGCAGAAACACGCAATAAACTGAGGAGTCCGCGATATAAATTTATGTATATCAACCAGAAAAATCCGCGATGTACTGAAGGCACAATAAGTGAACCGCAACATGGCGAGTGATTACTGTAACTTCAATTAAGCATTTGTGCTTTTGAATACCTTAATATGTGTCCCCTGCACTGTAATTGTTCCTTGTAAACATTTGCCAGCAACACATTCATCACTCCTCGCAAAGCTTGAGTCAGCTTGAGGTTATGGCAGAAAACACTTGCCCAAGGTGAAGTGTCATGCTTTGGAATCAAACACACATCTGCATGTTTACATTGCAAACTACTTAACCAGTTCTTAGCTATGCCTGCGTCCTATAAGTAGTTAAGTTTGTATCTAAGTATAAATCAGTTAAATGTTTATTGACAGCTTAGGTCAAAAACTAATCGTGTATTACTGTAAATTCTTTTACCAGAATTTACTGCTATTGCTTCTCATCTTTCATTCTTTCATTCTTTAATTCTTTCTTTCGCTGTCTATTTCTCTTGTTATTCCTTTATTTATTTTCCTTCGTAATTTTAGCTTTCTGCATAGATTTCTTTTCTTGGATACTTAAGGAAGAAGAAAAGGAAACTATTTTGCAAAAGTAGCAGCAGCAGAAGCAATGGTGGCGGTGGCAGCAGTGGTTTCTTGTATTTGCCACGGGGGCATCAAACGAAGGGGACATTAAAACAACGGGTTATGATTTGAGTGAAGAAAAAAGATAGTAGAAGGAAATGACAGGAAAAGAATACTTTGTATACAGAATATATGAATACATGGACGATGCAGTCCTCTTTCTCCTCGTCCTCTTCTTAATAATGATGATGATGATTTTTTTTATTTTGTATACATATATTCATGGTTTTGTAATGCAAAAAAACATTTGTTACATTCACTACAAGCTCTTTTATTCTTTTAACTGATTCTATTCATGGGGTTGTGGCCATGCTAGGACACCAACTTTAAGTATAAAGCTAATTACATTATCTCCAGTTTTTGACTGATATTTTACTTTATAAAAATCATAAAGATGACTGACAATGCTGGCCTAGGCAGAGTTTGAACTCAAAGCATAAAATGATGTCACAAGATACATTAGGATATTTTCACATATCTGCTTCATCAACTCTGTCATTTATTATAGTAATAATAATAATAATAACAACAACAACAAGAGCACTCAGAGAGTGCAAACCTCCACCAAGGCAACACCAATGTCCTCTCAACGATTAGCCAGAGATGATTTTTAAAATGAGAATATCTGAAATAAACTGGTCTGCTCTCACAAACGAGAATACTAAACATGAACCCAACCACTCTCAAAAATTAATTTTAAAATCCAGAGAAATTATCTAGAATCCTTGTCCGGTACCTGATTAATCCCAATGGTTGTCATGGAATGTGAAGGTGGCTGTAGAAAATTTAGTAACAGTAATGAATAGCTTATCCTTATCTAATATAAGCCAAAGTTAACAAATTCACCATTCGTTACATTCTGAGTTCAAATTCCGCTGAGGTTGATCTTGTCTTTCATTCTTTCAGGGTTGATAAATTAAGTACCAGTCATGTACTGGAGTCGATGTGTTCAATTGTCCCCCTCCTCTCAAAAGTCCAGGTCTTGTGCCTATAGTACAAAGGAATATTAAGCTGGTGTAAGGTAGTGAGCAGGCAGAATTGTTAGCATGCTGAGTGAAATGCTTATAGGTATTTCATCTGCCGCTACATTCTGAGTTCAAATTCCGCTGAGGTCGACTTTGCCTTTCATCCTTTCGGGGACGATTAAATAAGTACCAGTTACGCACTGGGGTTGATATAATCAACTTAATCCGTTTGTCTGTCCTTGTTTGTCCTCTCTGTATTTAGCCCCTTGTGGGTAGTAAAGAAATAGGTATTTCATCTGTCTTTACATTTTGAGTTGATATTCTGCCAGGGTTGACTTTGCCTTTCATCCTTTCAGGGGTTGATAAATTAAGTACCAGTAGAGCATTGAGATCAATGTAAGGAACTAGTCCCCTTCCCCGAAGTTTCAGGCCTTGTGCCTATACTAGAAAGAATTATTATAGGGCATGTAAAGCACTGAGCTACCAGAATCATTAGCATGCTGAGCAAAAGACTTAACAACATTTCATCCATCTTTACATTCTAAGTTTAAATTCTTCCTAAGTTAACTTCAATTTCATCCTTTTAGGATTGATAAAATAAGCACCAGTTGGACCTTGGGGTCAATGTAATTGACTAGCCTCCACCCCCAAATTTGCTGGCATTGTGCCAAATTTTGAAGTGATTATTAAGCTGGTGTTTAGAACATAAATCAACATGGAATTTTGATAGAAGGTTTTAATTCAGATCACTTCAAAAGTTTGTATCATAGAAATAGGAGAAGCTAGGAATCCAGGTAAAAGAGTCACTGGAAAAAAGTCACGGTAATAAAGTCACAGGGATTTTGTCCTAGAGAGGTTTTGTTTGGATCCCATGAATTAAATGTGGCTTTTTTTCCTGTGACTTTATTACCAGCCATCGTAAATTAATTATGACTTTTTTCCTAGCCAAAATTGTAACTTTATTACTGGGACATTTTTTCCTGTGACTTTATTACTGGTCACCATTTCAGGCTGGTTGGAATCAAAAGGGTTGAATATCACATGATATTTTGTCCATTCTGTCTTAATTCTGCTATTCACTTTTCTGTATATTTCAATGCTTTTCAAATATTGCAAAAAAAAAAAAACATTGGTTCCTGAGAAGTAAAATCAATAACTTTTTTTTTCATTTCGTGTGGCTGTCAGAAGTAAAAGAGATTAATAATATTTTTATTTTAGTAAGGCAGTCTTTTTTTTGTGTGTGTGTTTGCGAGGTAGTCAAACAAATCATAACTTCCTTGATGATACTGTGAACTCACAGGTAAAACTCCGAAGAACCAAGAGACTGGTTTGACCACAATAAAAATATTGGCTGTGTGATAAGAAGCTAGCTTTCCAACCATATAGTTCTGGGTTCAGTCCCACTGAATGGCACCTTGAGCAAGTGTCTTCTACTATAGCCTCTGCTGACCAAAGCCTTGTGAGTAGATTTGGTAGATAGAAACTGAAAGAAGTCAATCATATAAATATGTGTGTGTGTGTGTGTGTGTGTGTGTGCCTCTGTGTCAGTGTTTGTCCTCCACCACTACATGACAATTGGTATTGGTGTGTTTACATCCCTGTAACTTAGCAGTTCAGCAAAAGAGGGTGATAGAATAAATACCAGACTTTCAAAAAAAATAATAAGTACTGTGGTCAAGTCATTAAACTAAAAATTCTTCAAAGCAGTGCTCCGGCATGGTCACGGTCTAATGACTGAAACAAGTAAAAGATAAAAGATATATATATATATATATATTGAAATTGAACCAAATTCGATGACTGGCACCCGTGCCAGTGGAGCGCTAACAGCTCCATCTGAGTGGGATCACTGCAAGAGCAGCTGTCTGGCTTCCATGCTGGTGGCACGTAAAAAGCACCATTTGAATGTGATCATTACCTGCGTTGCCTTACTGGTACTTGTGCCCGTGGCACGTGAACAAAACATTCGAGCGAGGTCGTTACCAGTGCTGCTGGACTGACTCCTGTGCAGGTGGCACATAAAAAGTACTATTTCAGCTTGGCCGTTGCCAGTACCGCCAGACTGGCCCTTGTGCCAGTGGCACATAAAAGCACCCACTACACTCTCAGAATGGTTGGCGTTAGGAAGGGCATCCAGCTGTAGAAACTCTGCCAGATTAGATTGGAGACTGGTGCAGCCATCTGGTTCAGCAGTCCTCAGTCAAATCATCCAACCCATGCTTGCATGGAAAGCGGACGTTAAATGATGATGATGATGATATATAATGTATGGTGAATTTATGGAAAGAAGTCCCATAAAACTCATCGATTTATTTAAAAATGGAGGAGAGAAGTTGTTGAAATATATTAGAAGTTTAATTCTTGCAGACGATTGTTTCATACAGAGATATAAAAATAATAATGCAAATTCATGATTGAATTGAATTAAATTAAATTAATTAAATATATCAATGTTCTGTTCAGTGTAGGAAGTATGAACAAAAATACATTATATACAAGTATTACCTTTCATATCTTCGCAAATTTACGCCTGTAAACTACCAGCAAAGTATGAAGAATCAACAACAGGAATCTATTTTGGAAAACTCCAAAATTAAGGGATGAATCTACATTCAACCTTTTTACACCTACATTGTA
The DNA here is from genome assembly GCF_006345805.1 of Octopus sinensis. Lineage (NCBI taxonomy): Eukaryota > Metazoa > Mollusca > Cephalopoda > Octopoda > Octopodidae > Octopus > Octopus sinensis. The sequence goes on from NC_043003.1 coordinate 21,277,910, forward strand.
TGTATATATATATATATATATATATATATATATATATGACAAAGTGAAGTTGTAAGATACTGCACGAGTGGAAATATATATGAAAGAAGGTTTGAAAATGCAATTTTAAAAGGTGTTTATTCACTTGACCAGTTTCACTTTTTTAGAAAAAGATTGTCGAAAGTAAAATGTAAAAGTTTTGTAAAAACTTTGTTGTGTTAAGTACTGGTTGTCACAAAATATTGCAATACATATATACATTCTTAATATTTTCTCAAGATTTTTCCTTGTAAACTGTTGTAACATTTTTATTATTATTATCAAAGAATGTATATATGTATTGTAATATTTTGTGACAACCAGTACTTAACACAACAAAGTTTTTACAAAGCTTTTACATTTTACTTTTGACAATCTTTTTCTAAAAAAGTGAAACCGGTCAAGTGAATAAACACCTTTTAAAATTGCATTTTCAAATCTTTTTTCGTATATTTATATATATATACACACACACATACATACATACACATTTTATTTTACTTGTTTCAGTCATTTGACTGTAACCATGCTGGAGCACCAGCTTTAGTTGAACAAATTGACCCCAGGACTTATTCTTTGTAAGCCTAGTACTTATTCTATCAGTCTCTTTTGCCGAACTGCTCAGTTACGGGGGACATAAACATGCCAACATTCATTGTCAAACAATGGTGAGGCGACAAATACAAACACAAGACACACACACATAGATATATATACATATATATATATAATATATATATATAATATATATATATATATGACGGGTTTCTCTCAGTTTCCATCTACCAAATCCACTCACAAGACTTTGTTCGGGCTGAGGTTACAGTAGAAGACACTTGCCCAAGGTGCCACGCAGTGGGACTGAACATGGAACCATGTGGTTGGGAAGCAAGCTTCTTACCACACAGCCATATATATATACACACACACATCATCATCACATCATCATATCCACATTTCCATATTCACGTGGGTCAGACAAAATTTTGGGCAGATTTTCTATGGCTGAATATCCTTCCTGTCACCAACCCTTATCTGTTCCCAAGCAAGTTAATATTTTCCTATAGCCAGGCAAAAGACAGCACTTGCCGGTTGGTGACATTTGTTTACAACTATCATCCAGTGTCAAAGCTAAAACACAGTAATACACACAAACACACACCCCACTTTTGAAAGGTGGCACTTAGCTGCAAAAGGTTACGCAAAACTCTCCTAGAATGTTACTTATAACGACTAGTTTTTTTTTTTTTTTGCTTTTTGTTATTGTTGGGGATGGGGCAGTACACAAACACATAACGAAGAATTGTCAATACTGAACTATAAGTTGTTTTTTCTGTTAATATTCTTTTTATTAATTATTTGCTAAGTAGTTTTTAATAACCATTGAAAATATGTGTCAGTTACTTGAAATTGTGGAAATAATATTGTTCTTGTTTCTGAACATACATACACACACACGTGTGTATATATATGTGTGTGTATATGTGCGTATGTATATATATAAGTGTGTGTATACCATCAAAATCAAGATATATGCCAGTGTTTTATATGTTTAAATGTCAAACTCATTAACTAGTCATATGATCATATTTTGTATTTTTGCACACACACACAGACACACAGACACAGACTTGAATACATACATGTATATTAAAGGTTCTGAGACCTTATACAGCACCATGTTTTTGCTGTTTTGCCATTCAAACTTTGAAATTGACTGGAATAATCATCACCTTTCATTTATTTAGAATTCTTCACAATAATACTTTGTATTTTCATTGCCAACAGAAGCAGCTGTCATAGAAATCATGGCTGCTGCTGCTGCTACCACTGTTGTTGTTGTTGTTGGTGGTGGTGGTGGTGGTGGTGGTGGTGGTGGTGGTGCTGCTGCTGCTGCTGCTGCTGCTGCTGGTGCTAATGCTGGGAGTGGAGTCTTTGTCATTGCCATCATCACTATCATTGTGGTGATGGTGGTGACATTCCTTCTGCTGTTGCGGGGCAACTAAGTACTAAGCTTACAAGGAATAAGTCCTGGGCTCGATTTGCTCCATTTGCTCGACTAAAGGCGGTGCTCCAGTATGGCCACAGTCAAATGACTGAAATGAGTATAAGAGTAAGGGCAAAAGAAAAAATTCCTATGCCAAATGTGCCGAGAAATAGACTTTAACCACATAGTGATGAATTATATGTGATTATTGACAATTTAAGTTTATTTCTCAGCATATTTGGCATAGGAATTTATTTCTTTTGCCCTTATTTATAAGTTGTGTGTGTGTGTGTGTGTGTATATATATATATATATGGTAAAGGTTAAAAACTCCCTTTGGTCATGAATGACCATGGGATTGCACCTAGAAAGATCCTCTCCAAGGCACAAGTCCAGGCTCAGTTGTTTTATAGATGACCAGCAGCTGCCCATGCATACCAGCCTCTCCACACCACTGATATTATCCAAGGGAAAGACAAAGGCCAATACAGCTTGATTTGTGTGCATTTGCATGTGTGTGTACTTATGTGTTTGTTTCTCACAACCTAACAATAAGTGTCAGTTTGTTTACTCAGCTGTAACTTAGCAATTGAATAAAAAGAAACTTAGGGGTCAGTATAATAGACTAAAACCCCTCAAAACTGCCCCTATTTGGCCACATTCTTATGATAAGTATAAAAATAAAAGAAGACTAACATGTATCTATGTATATATGTGTATGTGTGTGTGTGTATCTATATGCACACACACAAACATGCATGTGTACATACCTATATGCATACATACATGATGACCATCCACTCATGACGGAGGAAGACCATTGCTGACCTTCAGGAACATTGTGCGCTCTAGGACTAACTTGTATTTTGCATTTGCAGCTACGTTGGTGGCTAATGAGCCCTGCTCTTGATAAGCATACATGAGTGCAAACATTGCAGACCAAGCTTTCCCCATTCATTACACCAGCAGTGCACTTTCGAGCAGCACACTTAAGTTCTTCATGCTGGATACGTGCTCTCTCAAAGGTGTCAACCCCCTCTTTAACCTGCTTCCTCCATCTGTGGCGATGACAGTCATTGTTCTTCCAATCAGTCTCCTATCACAAATCATAGGCCTTTAATGAAGACTTGACACGGTCTTTAAATCGCAGCCTTGGTTTCTGCTGGGGTCTCTTTCCATTCACAAGTTCCCCATATAGCATCTGCTTAGGGATCCTGCTATCCTTCATTCTAATAAGGTGTCCAGTCTAACGTAACCGGTGCTTATGCACCATCGCCTCAATACTCAAGATATCAGCTGTCCTCAGGACATACATACATACATACATACATATATATATAGTGTAGAGTTAAATATTTAAAACGCATTAATCATGTTACTTCAAAGTTTCACCAAAGGTGGCCTGTTAAATAAAATGTTTGATCAGCCACTCTTGGCAAAACTTCAGTACTCATATTTATCTGCATGTGTGTGAGTGTGTGTGTGCGCGCGTGTGTGCACATCTGTAGACCACATGGTCAGCACTCTCACCACTAAGCTAATGTTTTAGTAGTTAAGGTGTTAAACTGCAATGATAAGGTTGCAGGTTTGATTCCTTGACTCAATCACATGTGTCCTTGAGCAAAGCACTTCATTTCACATGCTCCAATCTATTCAGCTGAAAATGAGAAATAGCAGCCTCTATGACTGCTGGTGCAGCCATATCTTCCTCTAGCTGTTACATCCTTGTTCAACTGAGTTACAAGTAGATAGGCCCAAAGCAGTTAGTGAAAGCTTGCTAACAGCTACCAGGCCTTAAGTTAGATACTATAACCATTTATATATTGTACATAATGCTTTCTATTATTGCCACAAGGCCTGAAGTTTTGGGAGAGGGGACTAGTTGATTACATCGACCCCCAGAATTTCACTGATACTTAATTTATCAACTCCAAAAGGCTGAAAGGCAAAGTCAAACGCGGCGGAATTTGAACACAGAACGTAGTAACAAGCGAAATACTGCTAAGCATTTTGTCCAGCGAATATATATATATATATATATTGTACATAATATAAATACATTGTGAAAATCAAATTTACTGCAGTATGCATCCAGAGATATGTCTTATGGATATGCTATGTTTAAAACATATTTATGACAGAAAAGAAATAATTCCAGCAGCACCTAGTGAGACTTCTAGATGCATTTCTGTGTCATTGGGCATTGTCAGTAGCATGTACTCACAGCCAACTACATGCAAATATAAAATCAGTTGCCACTATTATTATGGTTACTATGTTTTCCCAGTACCCAATTTCCCTGATGAGTACAATTACCTGGGTGTAACAGATGCTATCAACAATTCTAGGGAGCTTTTCCAAACAGTTAAATAAAACTTGTTTTATGGGTGTTCTTGTTGCTTGCTGCTCCTTCTTTTGTCTGCTACACACAAAGTCCATCTTCTTTGTCAGCATGCCATCATAATAGAAAATGGCATGATGTCATTAAGAATTTATTTGATAATCAAAATATCAGCAAATCATTTCAGGATGTCAGAATATTTAAAATAATTTTTGTATAACTTTCTATTCACATTTCACATTTTATCTGTGTTAAATACTGAAATATAAATGAGTTATTTTATTGTAATAATTCATATAGACATTTGTTCAATATTGTTCCATTGTTAGTTAATTCATAATCAGGTTGATTTACAAATACAATCATTATTTAAATTCAAGTCGAAATGGAAATTGTGAAAGGTTTTATTTGCTATTGTGATGAGAGAGTGAGGGAGGGTATAGAAATGGAGGGATTTTTTTTTATGTGAACTAAAATATTTTAATGTCTAGGTGCTTTAGTGTATCTAGTGCAGTATTTCCTTGATCTGAATTTAAATGTTACTAAGATTTGCTTAAATGTTACTAAGATTTGCTTTGCTGTTTATTGCTCCAGGGTAGGAGAAATTGGGCCTCCATTGATCAATGTTAACTATACATCAGTGGTTTCCAGGCTGGGGTCCCCAGATCCCTGGTGGTCTGCAAAGGTAGTACTGGGAACCCATGAACTAAGTTCAATATTTTATATATGTGTGTGTGTGTATATCTATCTATCTATCTATCATCATCATCATCATCATCATTTAGCGTCCGTTTCCATGCTAGCATGGGTTGGACGGTTCTACTGGGGTCTGTGAAGCCAGAAGGCTTCATCAGGCCCAGTCAAATCTGGCAGTGTTTCTACGGCTGGATGCCCTTCCTAACGCCAACCACACACACATAAGAATAAGCATATTAAAAGGGATCCATGGGAAAACTCATTTAAATAAAAGGGTTGGGAACTACTGCTATACAACTTCTGCATGACTGTGTGGTTTGCAACCATGGAGTTACAGGTTCACTCCCACTGCATGGTACCTAGGCCCTGTGAGTGAATTTGTTAGAAAGAAACTGTATGGACGCCCGTTGTACATGTGTGTCTGTGTTTGTCTTCTTCCCTCTGCTTCACAACTAGTGTTAATTTATTTACATCTCCACGACTTACCAGTTAGTCAGAAGAGAGCAATAGTGTAAGTACCTGACTTAAAAAAAAAGTACTGGTGTTAATTTCTTTGACTAAAACATTTCAGGACGGTACTCCAGCATGGCCATGGTCCAGTGACTGAAATATTTAAGATATAAAAGATATATATATTCGTTTCGGCAAAAGAGACCAATAGAATAAGTACTAAGCTTACAAAGAATAAGTCCTGGGGTCAGTTTGCTCGACTAAAGGCGGTGCCCCAGCATGGCCACAGTCAAATGACTGAAACAAGTAAAAGAGTAAAATAGTAGCATCAAGTTGAAATTAACCACACATCTCTTTCTTATCATTTCTGAATAAAAAGACAAAAATGAATACAGCCAAACTGTTGACAATATTGATCTACTGGAAACTGTCTAAGGATGTGCAACCAGATGAATACGCTCTGTCTGTTAGTCACTTACCATGTCTTAAGTGTCTTGCTTCTCTGAGCATTAACACACCAAAATTTTGACTAGTAAAAGCTCTCAAGATTATCCACCATCTTTCCAATAGCTAGCTGCTTTTTTGAATTCAATATCTCAGCCAACCGGAGACATACTTATAAAATAAAGAAAATACAGCGCAACACCAATGATTTTGGAAATATTTTATTTTATGTTCAGAATTATCAAATAAACTATCTATGTCAGTTGTTAGCTGCTAGGAGACTGCATCCTTCAAAAATTTCATACTTCCTGAAATTCGCCCAAGACACACCAAAACGTTGACTGGTAAAAGCCCTCAAGATTATCCACCATCTTTCCAACAATTGGGAAGATTGTGGATAATCCATGTCAGATCTTAGCTGCCAGGAAACTGTATCCTTCCCAAAATTCACCAACTTGATTTCCATAAAGCCTATGTACACTTTCCCCTTTATGGCTCTTTTACTGTTATTTTTACTCTTTACTCTTTTACTTGTTTCAATCATTTGACTGTGGCCATGCTGGAGCACTGCCTTTAGTCGAGATTATTCGACCCCAGGACTTATTCTTTGTAAGCCTAGTACTTATTCTATCGGTCTCTTTTGCCGAACCGTCAATTACAGGGATGTAAACAAACCAGCATCAATTGTCAAGCAATGTTGGGGGGACAAACACATACACATAAACATATATACACACACATAAACATATATATATATATATATTTATATATATATATATACGTTTAAATATTTGTTGTGCAAGATTTTTTATGTGAAGTCGTGTGTTGAAACAGATATTGTTATATTTTGGAATGGTCATATTGCCAGTTTAGCCAATAAAAACACACGCACTATATATTTGGTGTTATCTTGCTTCAGTGTTATTTATTTTTTACATTAATCTTAATCTTATTTCGGCCAGAGTTCTTTCGTCACATAGAGATATAAGCATGCGCAAATGAAGACATACAATAGAAATACAAAATGGCTGATGGTTAGTAAGGAGAGACACAAATAAGAAAGAAGAAAACAAAGGACCACTGATGCGGTCACAGGAGTGTGACGAAAGAACTCTGGCCAAAATACGATTAAGATTAATGTAAGAAATAAATAACACTGAAGCAAAATAACACCAAATATATAGTGCATATGTTTTTATTGGCTAAACTGGCAAAATGACCATTCCGAAATATAACAATATATATATATATATATATATATATATATACACACACACATACACATATACATATATACGACAGGCTTCTTTCAGTTTCCATCTACCAAATCCACTCACAAAGCTTTGGTCGGCCCGAGGCTATAGTAGAAGAGACGTGCCCAAGGTACCACGCAGAGGGACTGAACACGGAACCATGTGGTTCATAAGCAAGCTACTTCCCACACATCCACTCCTATGCCTACTGTTCATTTTTTTGTCTGTCTAGTGTTTTATCCTGTGTACTAATGCACAAACTTTGGCCATCATTGTTGTCTTATTTTAATTCACTTATTGCTGGTTTCTGTCCCCTCTTTTACACTTTTCCTGTGGGTTCTACTGTACCTGGGTACTGTATACATATACTACAAGCTCTTTATAATTATTATCAAAAACACCTGTGTACTTCATCAAAAGAAATCATTTATATTATGAAACAATTAAAGCATGAGTTTAATATATTTAAATAACTATATACATACATAATTAAGAAAATAAATTAATAAATAAATAATTCTTGCATTTTAGCACTTTCAGGCAAATTCTGCTCGAATTTTTTCGGTGAAAAAAAAAAAGTCAGCGCCTTTGATTTGTTTGTTTCTTTTTCTTTTTCTTTTTTGAGCCAAAATTAGAAATATATAGTTTAGTAAATTTGCTTAAATCTCAACAAAAGAAGGAAAGGCTCATCATCATCATCATCATCATCATCATCATCGTTGTCATTGATGAAGATGATGAGGATAAAATGAGGAAAAAATATAAACAAAAACAAAAGATGAAAATAAAAATAAAAGCAAAGCAGACGAAACAAAACAAAACAAAATGAAGTAAAATAAAATAAAATAAAAACAAATATATAGCAATAACCCCAAAATGTAGATCTAAAGTAGTTCTAATTCCAGCAATGGTAATGGTAAGAATTTCATAAGCTATTATTCTATGATTAGGCTCTAGTGAAAGATCATTTTATTTGCAAGCAAAATCAATGGGTTTCTATAAATATAATAGCAATGATTCCACACACACACACACTCTTTTTGCTCTCTTTCTCTCACTTTCTCTCTTCCATACTCTCTCTCTCTCTTTTCTTTGTACTCCCTTACTTCCTTGCTCTCTATTTTCGACTCTCTCTTTCTCTCTCTTCCGGTCTCTTACAGTCTTTTTTTCTCTTGCACTCTCTTTCCATTGCAATTACTCCTTCCCATGCTATCTGCCTCTCTCACACTCATTCTCTCTCTTCCTTTCTGTCTCTCTTTTCCATTGCTCCTTTTCTTTCACTACTTTTACCCCCACTCCCACCCCCGCCCCCACACACTCTCTCTCTCTCTTTCTCTCTCACTCCCTTCTCTATTATTTCAGTTATTTGAACTATTAACAGTGAGTGTGAGCCAATGAATAGCCTCTTTACAGTATTTTTCTTATGTCTATTTGTCTGTCTGTGTACGTGTGTGTGTGTGTGTGTGCATGCATGCATGTATTTTTGTGTACCTGCATGCACATTGTGCAGTGTGACGAAGCCAGCTGTTTACACCAACAAACCCACCCACCTTCTGGTCTGTCTCCGTCTCTCTCTATCTTTCTCTCTCTCTCTCTCTCTCACTTTCTTTTCTCTTTCTCTTTCTCCCTCCCTTTCTCTCTCTTTTTTCTCTCTTTCTCCCTTACTCTCTCTTTCTCTTTTTCACTCTCTCTCTCCCTGTCGCTTTCTCACTCTATTTCCCTCTCTCTCTCTCTCTCTTTCTCCCTTTCTTTCTCTTTCTCTCTCTCTCTCTCTCCCTGTCTCTTTCTCACTCTATTTCCCTCTTCCTCACTCTCTCTCTCTTTCTCTGTCCCAGTCACTCTCTGTTCCTCTTTCTGTCTTCTTACTCCTCTCTCCCTGGCTCTTCTCTCTCTCCTCTCTCTCTCTCTCTTATTTCCTACCACACACCTCCCACCTACTTGTGCATATTTGCATATTATCCACACACCCTTTGCCCCAACCCTACATGCTTCGCCAACCAGCCAGCCAGCCACCAAAATTCTTGCCCTCTTTCTCCATCTGACCTCCTAGAGTGCCAACATCTCATTTTGGTATCTTAAATATTACATTGAAATACATTGCCCATAATAGACTGTATTAAAAGAACGAAATAGAAAGAAATAGACAAATAAAGAAAAGTTCAACAAAGACGCCAAAGCTAAGATGGTACTACCCCCCCCTCACCACCACCACCTCTCTCTCTGATGCTAGACATCCCAGAATAATAGACATTACTGCCACAGACCAAATATGAGTCCTTCCTTTGGTAGATCAACGGAGCTAATTATCTCAGGGTACCTATCTATAGTATTTATTCCAGCATCCACTGAAATAACATTTAGCCAGCTCTTATTGTTTTATTAGTGTTATTTATTTATTTTTCTTTTGTTGTTATTTTTATTTTTATGCTATTTATTTTCGAGGTGTGACAATCTTTGCTTCTTGCATTGTATTCTTGTATTCGTAATGATGTTATTACAGATAAGTGGTAATGGATTTCTCCTCTGAGTTGGCACAGGGCCAACTGTTGTTGTCATTATTTAGCGCCGAGTCATCTATGATCGATCAAACGTCTTTGAGCGAAAGCATTTCCAGCCATGACCACCCAGTCTTGCTTTTAGATATAGTATATTTAGGGTTACATTATCACTTTTATTCATTCATCATCATTTAACATTTGCTTTCCTTGCTGGCATGGGTTGGACAGTTTGACAGAATCTGGAAAGCTGTAAGATTGTGTTGAGCTCCAGTGTTTGCTTTAATGTGGTTTCTACAGCTGAATGCCCTTCCTAATGCCAACCACTTAACAGAGTGTACTGGATACTTTCTTTGTGCCACTGGCAGTAGTGAAGGTACCATGAAAACTTGCAATTCACAACATGGAAAAAAGATAAAGCTTCAACTTTTAAGAGAGGAAGTTTCTTCTTTTGCTTGTTTCGAAGAACAGTAAGTCTTCCTTGAACCCAGTGAAAGCACATAGCTCATTGGTTAGAGCGTCAGGCTCACAATCATGAGATAGTGAGTTCAGTTCCCAGACCAGGCTATGTGTTGTGTTGTTTAGCAAGACACTTTATTTCATGTTGTTCCAATTTGCTCAGCTATAGAAATGAGTTGCGATACCATTGGTGCCAAGCTGTGTCGGCCTTTGCTTTGTCTTTGGATAACGTCAGTGGTGTGGAGAGGGGAGGCTGGTATACATGGGTGACTGCTGGCCTTCTACAAACAATTTTACCCAGAGGGGAATTTTCTAGATGCAATCTCATGGTTATTCATGACTGAAGGGTGTCTTAACCGTTATATATATATATATATATCAAATTCCATAAATACTTAATATTCAATTTTATTTATTCATTCCATTTATGAATGTTTAATAATTGAGTGCTGTGAGTTAAAATCAGTTTTTTTTTTCAACATTTCTCTATATATTAGCATATATATGTATCTATGTATATACATGTGTTGAAATTTATAGAAAAACAAAAGACGAAGACAAGTGTATGAACAACAAGCAAGTGTATTAGTTTGACACTCAGGAAAATGAAAAAGTCTTTTACATTTCGAGCTTATGCTCTTTAACAGAAAGAAATAAGAGAAAATAAGCAAAGAGAGAATAAAAAAATTTGTAGATTTCAGCAGCCCAGCATGGTGTGTGTGTATGTGTGTGTGTGTGTGTATATATATATATGTATATGTATGTATGCATTATGTGTGTGTGTATATATATGTGTATGCATGTATTATAGGTTTACCTATTTATCTCTCTCATTCTGTCTTTCTCTCTCTCTCTCCTCTCTCTCTCTCTCTCTCTCTCTCTAAATATATATATATATATATATATATATATATATATAGATGTATATGTATATATCGTGTTTCTCTATTCTTTATTTCTGTTCCTTTCTGTCGTAGAGTATAGGCTCCAACGTAAAAGACTTTCTCAATTCCCAAGCGTTTATTTACACACTCGTCTTCGTTTTTTGTTTTTTTGGAAATTCTCACTATACACACACACACACACACCACACACACACACACACACACACATATATATAGCTGTCAGGCTTTTACACAGTTTCTGTCTATCAAATTCACTCACAAGGGGCTATAGTAGAAGACATTTGCCCTAAGTGCCATGCTGTAGGATTGAACCTAAAAACCATGGTTGCAGAGCAAGTTTCTTAACCACACAGTCAAGCCGTGCCTGCACCATCATTGCTTTCATTGTTATTTCTGCGTTTTAGCAGTGGGGGTGGGATCAGTGTGCGTGACAGGTTTAAACTTTTATTATAATTATATGTCATTGGAGATAATAAGAAATTTCCCTTCTGTTGGCATAAATCCTCCATCTTTTCCCTTCTTATCTACCTTTTTCTTTTTCTATATAAAATGAAAAGTGATAATGTTGCTTTCATTTAGAACCAATACATGATGTTGTTTAACCCCAGGTCAGAGTTTTGATTAAGCTGACCTATGATTAAAGATTTTCCAGCCATAAACTGCTAGCCTGACTTTTCAGTGATATCTGGAACTAAAAATATCCTATGTGTCCTTCTTTCTTTATAAAGATGGTTGGTTGTATTATTGATGGAGACTTGACCGATATTGGTTTCAGATTCTGGCACAACGCCAGCAAGTTTAGGGGTAAATCGATTACATCGACACTCCCCCTGCCTAGGGTTCAACTGGTACTTATTTTATCAACCTCCAAAAGGATGAAAGGCAAAGTTGACCTCAGCAGAAGTTGAACTCAGAACGTAAAGACAGGCTAATCATTCTTACAGTTTGCCACCTTATGGTTGAGCATGATGTTGATGGAGATTAAACCTGGTACTTATTCTATTCATTTCTTCTGCCAAACCACTATGTTATAGGGATGTAGACAAACCAACTTTGATGTCAAGGCATGGTGGGTTACAAACACAAAGACACACACACACATATATCTGTATATGTATGTAATATTCTAAACAAAACTGTCCGATGAATGGGAATGTGGGACTCTATATGTATTATATGTATGTATATGTGTATCATTATCTTCATTATCATCATTAACGTCCGTTGTCCATGCTGACAGGGATGGACATATATATATATATATATATATATATATATATATATATATATATATATGTGTATGTATGTATATCCATATATATATATACATGTATATATATGCATATATATATATATATATATATATATATGTATGTATATCCATATGTATATATATATATATATAATGTATATATATATATATATATATATATATATATATATATATATATATATATATGTGTATATATATATATATATGTATATATATATATATATATATATGTATATATATATCATATGTATATATATATAATATATATATATATATATATATATATGTGTATGTATATCCATATGTATATATATATATATATATGTATATATATATATATATATATGTATGTATATCCATATATATATATATATACATATATATATATGCATATATATATGACAGGAATAAAACTGAAGCCACATGCCTACGCCTAATATATGTATGTGATTTAAGGACAATTTGACTGTTATCTCTTATAGGTCAAATGACCATGTAGAAGCTTCTTGTTGGCTCGTAGTTATAAATAGTGATTAGTATTAGTAAGGTACATACAAAAGGGTATGCTTTCACTATTATCAGTAGAATCACCACTATTTTGTGGTTTGTTTGTTTTCTTTGTTTCCATTTGAACAAAGTTAGATAAACTTATTCAACCATCTTAACTGGGGTTGGTTTGTTTTTATTTCTTGGTTTGTTTTTGTTTTTTGTTATATTTATACACTTCCTTTTTTTTTTCAGTTAACAGTAACTCCTTCATTACAACTTTTATCTCCTTCTATCTGCCACCGCCATCACCACCACCATCACCACTACCACCATCACCACTACCACCATCACCACTACCACCATCACCACTGCCACCACCATCATCACCGCTACAACCAACACCATCACCACTACAACCACCACCATCACCAACACCACCACAACCACCACCATCACCAACACCACCACCATCACCAACACCACCACCATCACCAACACCACCACCATCACCAACACCACCACCCCATCACAACCACCACCATCACAACCACCACCATCACTACCACCGTCACCACTACCACCATCACCACTACAACCAACACCATCGCCACTACAACCATCACCATCACCACTACCTCCACCATCACCACTACAACCAACACCATCGCCACTACCAACAGCCCCACCACCTCACTCATTTACTTTGATTTGCCTCTTTGCCTCAACTATCGTTGCTTCCTAGTTTCATTCTTAAAACACTCAATGTCATAAAACTGATATTATCTATTTTAAATTCTTTACCGAATCTCTTACATAGACAACAAAGAACCAAACATTAAACTATGCAATAATATCATAAATTTTTATGAATTTATTTATTATTTGAATAAAAATAAATTTTTATTATTTTCAATTGATTTAAGGCAGCAAGCTGACAGAACCGTTAGCATATCAGACAAACTGCTTAGTGACTTCTCCTCTGGTTCTTTATTTTCTCAGTTCAAATTCCGCCGAGGTCATCTTTGCCTTTCATCCTTTTAGAATCGATAAATAAGTACCAATCGAGTACCGCAGTCAATATAATCAACTAACCCCATCCTTTAAAATTGCTGGCTTTTGCCAAAATTTGAATCTGTTATCTTCAATTGATTTATCTTGTTTTCATTATTATTTTACAGATTATTGGTTCCTGTTCAAGCTTTGGTCGAACAAGAAGGTCCAAGTATATTTTCAATTCGGGACGAGAAAGGCCACACACCAGCTCACTGGGCTTGCCTTGGAGGACATACCACCATTCTTCGCTTCATCATAGAATGCAAAGGGTTAATAAATGAGCCGAGTCAAAATGATCCTGGTGCACGGCCAATTCACTGGGCTTGTGTGAATGGGCACATTGCTGTTGTGGACATACTAGTGCAGGCAGGCGTCCCACTTGATGTGATGGACAATAAGGGCTGCACGCCCCTAACTGTTGCTGCACAGTATGGCCAGACTATGCTTGCTGCCTATTTGATGGGGAAAGGTGCACAGAAACAACTTGTTGACAAAGACGGCGATAATGCTTTGCATTGGGCAGCTTTCAAAGGTAAGGCAGTTTTAAAACTTCCTCATAAAAAGAAAAAAAAAACAGCTCTTTAAATGTTTGATCTTTGTAAATCTTTCCAACCCACAGACATAGTGATATGATTAAGAAGCTTGCCTCCCAACCATGTCACCCACTGCACTGCATCTTGGGCAAGTGTCTTCCTCTATATTCTCTGGCCTTGTGAGTGGATTTGGTAGATGGAAATTGAAAGAAACCAATTGTATGTACTTGTGTGTGTGTGTGTGTGTGTGTGTGTACTCTTGTTTTGATGATTGTAAACCAGTGATGTTTGTTCTCAATCCTCCTTGAAAAACACATCTTGACATGGATAAATAATACATTGCTTGGAAATAGGTGAGGTTTGGCAACTGGCAGGGCATCCAACTGAAAATCTGACTCAATGGTTTCCATCTGACCTGTGCAAGCATGAAAAAAGTGGATGTTAAATGATGATGATAGAAATACAAGCTAAGAATGAATGGTCTGTTTAATAATTCTTGGGTTACCACATGTAGGTTTTATCTATGAGAAATTTTTGAACTATTTATTATGTGCTGCTACAACATAAACAAGCAGAGGCCACATAAAAAGCACCCAGTACACTCTGTAAAGTGGTTGGCTTTACAAAGGACAACCTGCCATAGAAACCTTGCTAGAACAGACAATTGGAGCCTGGTGCAACCCTCCAGCTTGCCAACTTTTGTCACACTGTCTAACCCATGCCAGCATAGAAAATAGACATTAAACAAGGATGATGATGATGATGATGACGGTGACAATAACAGGGATGTGTGTGTGTGTGTGTGTGGAGGTTCAATGGCCCAGTGGTTAGGGTAGCAGACTCAGCGGTTTTAGGATTGCAGTTTCGATTTCCAGATCAGGCATTGTGAGTGTTTATTGAGCGAAAACATCTAAAGCTCCACGAGGCTCCGGCAGGGGGTGGTGGCGATCCCTGCTGTACTCTTTTGCCACAATTTTCTCTCACTCTTTCTTCTGTTGGCTTGCTCACTTAGCCAGTGGGGTGGTGTCATCTGAAGGCTAAAACAATGTGAAGCGCATTGTGACCAGCGATGTGTAGTAACATCAGATAGCCTGGTCAGTCATGGTATATATATATATATATATATATATATATATATATATATATACACACACATACACACAAACACATGGTGGACTTCTTTCAGTTTCCATCTACCAAATCTGCCAAAGGGTTTTCTGCAATAGCCCAGAGCTATAGCAGAACACCCTTGCCCAAAATGTAGCACA